>NC_086454.1:362741641-362979141 GCF_028390025.1 Pseudophryne corroboree | reverse complement strand
CCCCAATGTTTCTATAGAAACACTGCTCCACAGTGCCTCACAGTAGAACCTCCAGTTCCCACTATGCCACAATGTGGTGCCCACAGTTGTAAGGCTCCTGGTTCACATTATGTCACATTGTACCCCCAGTTCACATTATACAACAGTGCCCCCAGTTCATATTATGTCACACAGTGCCCTCAGTTCACATAATATAACACAGTGCCCTCAGTTCACATTATGTCACACAGTGCACTCAGGGGATCAGTACTAAATGCCGCCGGTCGGAATCCCGGCGGTCGAAATACCGACGCCGGAATCCCGACCACACAATCCCGACAGGGGTGGTGAGCGGAACGCAGCCCCTTGCGGGCTTGCTTCGCTCGCCACGCTGCGGGCACGGTGCCTCGCTACGCTCGGCACACTATTATATTCTCCCTCTGTGGGTGTCATGGACACCCACGGAGGGAGAATATGTCGGGATTGTGGCGGTCGGGATTCCGGCGTCGGTATTTCGACCGCCGGGATTCCGTCCGGCGGCATCTTGACCGCATCCCGCACTCAGTTCACATTATGTCACACAGTGCCCTCAGTTCTTGTATGTCACACTGTGCCCTCAGTTCACATTATGTTACACAGTGCCCCCAGTTCACATTATGTCACACAGTGCCCTCAGTTCACATAATATAACACAGTGCCCTCAGTTCACATTATGTTACACAGTGACCTCAAGTCTCGTATGTCACACTGTGCCCTCAGTTCACATTATGTTACACAGTGCCCCCAGTTCACATAATATAACACAGTGCCCTTAGTTCACATTATGTCACACAGTGCCCTCAGTTCACATTATGTCACACAGTGCCCTCAGTTCTCATTATGTCACACAGTGCCCTCGGTTCTCATATGTCACACTGTGCCCTCAGTTCACATTATGTTACACAGTGCCCCTAGTTCATATTATGTCACACTGTTCCCCCAGTTCAGATTATGTCACACAGTGCTCAGTTCACATAATCTAACACAGTGCCCTCAGTTCACATTAGGTCACACTGTGCCCTCAGTTCACATTATTTCACACAGTGCCCTCAGTTCTCATTATGTCACACAGTGCACCCATTTCACATTATGTCACACAGTGCCCTCAGTTCTCATTATGTCACACTGTGCCTCCAGTTCACATAATATAACACAGTGCCCTCAGTTCACATTATGTCACACAGTGCCCTCAGTTCACATTATATCACACAGTGCCCCCAGTTCACATTATGTCACACAGTGCCTCCAGTTCACATAATATAACACAGTGCCCTCAGTTCACATTATGTCACACAGTGCCCCTAGTTCACATTATGTCACACAGTGCCCTCAGTTCACATTATATCACACAGTGCCCCCAGTTCACATTATGTCACACAGTGTCCTCAGTTCACATTACGTCACACAGTGCCCTCAGCTCACATTATGTCACACAGTGCCCCCAGTTCACATAATATAATACAGTGTCCTCAGTTCACATTACGTCACACAGTGCCCTCAGCTCACATTATGTCACACAGTGCCCCCAGTTCACATTATGTCACACAGTGCCCCAGTTCACATTGTGTAACACAGTGCCCTCAGTTCACATTATGTCACACAGTGCCCTCAGTTCACATTATATCAAACAGTGCCCCCAGTTCACATAATATAACACAGTGCTCCCAGTTCACATTACGTCACACAGTACCCCCCCGTCCACATTATACAACAGTGCCCCCATTTCACATTATGTCACACAGTGCTCCCAGTTCACATTATGTAACACAGTGCCCCCAGTTCACATTATGTCACCAAGATTCCCCAGTTCACATTATGTCACAGTGATCCCAGTTCACATTATGTCACACAGTGCCCCCAGTTCACATTATGTCGCACAGTGCCCAAAGTTCACATTATGTCACAGTTATCCCAGATCACATTATGTCACACAGTGCCCCCAGTTCACATTATGTCACACAGTGCCCCCAGTTCACATAATATAACAGTACCCCCAGTTCACATTATACAACAGTGCCCCCACTTCACATTATGTCACACAGTGCTCCCAGTTCACATTACGTCACACAGTACACCCAGTTCACATTATACAACAGTGCCCCCACTTCACATTATGTCACACAGTGCCCAAAGTTCACATTGTCACAGTGATCCCAGTTCACATTATGTCACACAGTGCCCCCAGTTCACATTATGTCGCACAGTGCCCCCAGTTCACATAATATAACAGTACCCCCAGTTCACATTATACAACAGTGCCCCCACTTCACATTATGTCACACAGTGCCTCCAGTTCACATTATGTCACAGTTATCCCAGATCACATTATGTCGCACAGTGCCCCCAGTTCACATAATATAACAGTACCCCCAGTTCACATTATACAACAGTGCCCCCACTTCACATTATGTCACACAGTGCCCAAAGTTCACATTATGTCACAGTTATCCCAGATCACATTATGTCACACAGTGCCCCCAGTTCACATTATGTCACACAGTGCCCCCAGTTCACATAATATAACAGTGCCCCCAGTTCACATTACATCACACAGTACCCCCAGTTCACATAATACAACAGTGTCCCCAGTTCACAATACTGTGCGGTTTGGCATTGGTACTGATGTGAGCTGAGTGCAGGGGAGGCAGGCCCCCTAATAATCAGGGCCCCATAGCAATGACATCCCCTGCACCCACTATAGCTAAGCCCCTGTGTTGAGGGAGAGGACGATACCCCAGCTAGTGGCAGGCAGCCATAACACCCCTTTCATTATCCAGTGCCTGGGCTTTAGAATACAATATATAATTTAGCTGAATTTCTACTTTAAATTCTGGATATCTACTTTACATTTTCTCTGCACATGTTACATGTGCCCCACCTGCATTGCAGCATGGTTTTGCCCAATTGCTTACTTTTTTTGTTTGCTAACAAACCTGATTAACATCCTTAATCTGTCATTGGCCTTTGCCAATGAGAATAGGAGAATTGCAGAAATAAATGTGCCGCCACTATCCTGGTTAAATGGTCTTTCACTGAGGCTGGGCCGGTACTTCTTGACCGATTAGCATATTCTCGCCTTAATCAATTGAGTCACGTCAAATTACATTCCCTGCATCCCGGGATTATTTTTGCTAATTGCGTAAACACATCGGAGCGTTGAAATTTTTTTACTAGAAGTAATCATAGTTTGTCTTACAAACAGGGAAGTATACACGTAGCTTTAGGGATATTATAGCAAGGTCGGGGAAAGAGTTAAGAGGCATGTAATAGTATACAGACATTCCTAAAGAGAAAAAATTAGGACCAAAGGCAATTGTTTGCAACAAAGGATTCCTTTTGTCCTTTCACTCGGTATACAGACGAGAATTAAGAAATAGCTCAGGACTAATCCGCTTGGAGTGGGCCTTCACTATTCAGTCCATGGCAAATCATACATTCTTTTATTGTGCGGGCCTTGAGTGACATTTGATCAGACAAACCTTAGTTTCAATGGGGGCACACAATGTTCAAAAACACACAGAGCCGATTGCAAGGTAGAACATTGTGTGGACAGTGGGGTCTTAGCAAAGCTGAATGCAACTTTTCTTGTTAAAACACAAACCACCAGCGAGTCTGTGACACTTGCTGCTCTCTCAGAGTGTTCCGTCTCCGAGGACCACCCCCTCCCCCCCTATGCAACGTGCAAAAATGTTTTTATGTATTTTCTGTCGGGGTCTCTGTTAGATACATGAAATATTAGAACAAGCGACGATTCATGTAAGACATTTTTTTTTATTTTGGATGGGTGTATAATCATCAAAAAGGCCTTAAACAAAGGAACGGTTGTGTGACTCGGGGGGACAGACGTTTAGAAGTAGTGGAAAGTCTAAGGGAGGAATTCTGCAGCTCTAAAGAACTTGTGAAATGAGAGCTTATTGTTAAAGCGTCCTGTTTATGTTTATCACAAAGCAAGGGCTGTTTCGGGAGCGGTTGTGCCAGATATGGAAGACAATCCTGATAGCGAGAGATTAAAAAAAAAAAAGATTTGTTAATGTTTCAAATGGCAAATTAAAGTAGCAGATGATTATTTGTAAGCGAAACCGAAATAGCTGACTACATCCTGCACTAATGATGTATTTACAGAGACATCTTCAGGTGCACCTGATATCTTAGTGAATCAGCTTGCTATTGCAAGTGTTCATACATTTACTTAGTGTATTTCTATCCATGTGCTTTAAACTTGACTGTGACCGGTGGCCAAACAAACTACCTAGATAGGTATAAATAGGACTCGGAGTAATGGCTTATTGTCTCAGTACAGACATGCTTGACGATTCTTTTGGAATGTCCTTCAGATTACCAAAAGAGTAGGTGATCTCCTGGACTCCTTAGAGGGTCTGGCAATCTCCTCAAAATCTGGACAGAACTAGAAGCAATAGGCAGAGCTCTGCAAGATGAAGTGGAGAAAGAGAGAGAGAGAGAAAGAAAGAGAGAGAGAGAGAGAGAGAGCGTGAGACAGAGAGAGAAAGAGATATAGAAATGAAAAGGAAGTAAGCAGCTAAGAAAGGAAGGGAAAGAACTAAGTAAGGGAGGGAAGAAAGGAAGGAATAAGGGAAGGAGGGAAGGTAGAAAGTAAAGAGGGTGGAAGGAAGGAAGAAAGGTAACAAGCAAGGAGGAAAGGAGGAGGAAGGGGGGAATGAAGGAAGTTAGCAAGGAAAGAAGGAGGGAAGAAAGCAAGGAAGTATGAGGGAAGGAAGGAAGCAAGAGAGGGAAGAAAGTAAGGAATAAGAGAAGGAGGGAGTTAGGTAAGGAAGGAAGTGGCAAATAAAGAAGGAAGAAGTGATGTTAGGGAGGAAGGATAGTAACAAGGAAGGACAGTAGGAAGGACGGGAGTTAGGGAAGGAAAGAATGGGAGAAAGATAGCAAGGAAGGGAGTAGAAAGGGAGGGAGCAAGGGAGCAAAGAAGGATGGAAGCGGGAAGGAAAGTATGAAAAAGGGAAGCTAGGAAGGAACGTAGCAAGGAAAGGAGGACGGAAGGAACGAAGGAACAGAGAGGAGGAATGAAGGTAGCAAGGACGGAAGGAAAGAAAGAAAGAATTGGAGAAGGCACTGAAAGGAAGGAAGGTAGCAAATAAAGAGAGGATAGACGGAGCAAAGTAGCAAAGAATGAAGGTTTAGGCAGTGGAAAGGAAAGAAGGAAGAAGAAGAGAAGGAATGAAAGTAGCAAGGAAGGAAGGAAGAAAAGAAGGAAAGGGCAGAAAGAAGGTGGAATAAATGTAGCAAGGAAGGAAGAAAGGAATGTAGCGAGCAAGGAAGGAAGGAGGGAATGAATGAAGGAAGGAGGTAAGAAAGGAAGTGAGTGAGTGAGTGAGAGAGAGAGAGAGAGAGAGAAAGAGATTGCGAAATAGAGAATAAACTTAAAGCAAAAAAGGAGCAGATGGGAACAAGAACATAAAAGTATCAGTGTCTATATCATTAATGTTATTACTTTTATTGAATATAAACATAGTGTAAAAGCTCCTAAAACTAATACCTATTATTTATTCCTAACACAAATAAATACCTGGGCCAGAGGCAGCGCTCAGAGAAGCGCTATAGATCTTTACATAACGTTTGATGGCTGCTAAGTAGAGATTCTCAGCATAATTACATATTCCAGTACTCTATTGTGAAAACCAATAAATGAAAGCTTGATGGAAATTTGGCCATTACTTAACTTTTCTGCGGAAAAAAAAACTATATTAAAGCTGTATTATCCCATCAATGCATTGGAATAGACGAGGTGATAATACAGTTGTGTTAAAACCTCCCTGTATTTACTCATGTGTGAAAGCGTTATGTCTGGTCACATAATTGGCACGGATCTGAGAAATATTTCACATTTTATAATGAACATTAAAAGAGTTTGTGGATCATTACTTTATATGAGTTCCAAAGTTATTACATAAAAAGCCAACAGGAAGGGTTATAAATTACTTCATCTTCAAGCCTGGCCTTGGTAAACACAACGCGGGCTGCACAGCTCAGCGGGTAGGTGCCCGGCATAGCAATAGGTAATAGATTTGTACAATTAAAAAGTTCAAAAAATAAAAAAAAATATTCGGAGGTTTGTGTCATTTTGCCTCAGAAGCCTGACAAAATTGCAGCCATTACAATGAGGTAGCGCGGGAACAGAAAAGGCACACACTCTACAGGAAAACATAGCAATTGTAACAATTTCTGGCAATATACTAGAAAACAAAAGATTATGTTATTTCCACCCGGCACACAATGCCCTCTGATTCAGACATAGCTTTAAACATAAGTGGGTTTTTTTTTTACATGTTTTGTTCTTTTTTTTGTTGTTGTTATGCTTTTTGCAGCCCATCAATTACCCTACTCTTTCCTGAAAGGCATAAAAACAACAAAGTGGGGAGGAAAAAAAAGAAAAGTAGAAAAAAATATAACAAATGTATAACAAACAAATGGAAAGGGTTGATATAATTGTTATGAAGTGATCACTCTAGAACGCTGTTAGCAGAAGTAGGTTGTAGTCATTGTGGGAAAGGTATTTGCCACGGCGGGTGAATGGGTTTCATAGTTATAGTTTTTAGCGGCAGCTTCTCAGCGATGGCGGTTATCGCTGCTGCTGTAGTTACGTTTATGATTAACCTGTATATTCCATGCTTACTGCAAGCAAGGTAGCTCTAGTACAAATGGCTTGGAGAGGGTTAATGGATGGACTCTCTGCACCTCCAAAGCATAGCGATACGTCTGGTTGGTAAGTCTCTCCAGTCTTAGGGGTATATTTACTAAAGGTCAATTTTCATCAATTACAAATTGATTAAAATGGATCTAAATCAATGTTGTGTTTCGGGGGCTAAAATACACATTTACTAACAATTTTTTAATATTCATTTTTAACTATAAGTAAATATGTGTGGAAAAACAACATTCATTTAGATAGATTACATCGATTGATAATCAATATAAATCAATTACAAAAATTAAATGATTTCAGCTGTTTTTATGGATTTTTATCCATTTTAAACCTAACCGAAATCCGAATCCGAATCAAAAACTCGAGGGTGGTTTTGAAAAATTAAAACATTAGGATGAAATTAGAACCAAAACCGAAACTGAACAAGAAAGACGCATCTCTAGTTTTATAATAAAGTACAATGAGTAAAGTGTTGCCCCCCCATCTTTTTCATGATGGGCTGCTAAATGGGGATGCCGTCAGGATCTCAGCTGTTGGGAACCCGGCAGTCAGAATATTAACGCCGGAATCCCGACACCAGTCTGAATGCCGACACCGACATCCAGAAAGGGAGCAAGATCCCCGCGCCGGAAACCTGACAACCGGGATCCGTAATGAAGAGATCCCACACCGCAGCAGAGGTAACCCGGGGGGGGGGGGGGGGGGGGGCGGGGGAGAGATAGGTTTAGGCTGCGGGGGGAGAGTTAGGGTTAGACTGCATCCTGGGGGTTAGGGTTAGGCTGTGGGGGGAGGGTTAGGCTGCATCCTGGGGGGTTAGGGTTAGGCTGTGGGGGGAGGGTTAGGGTTAGGCTGCATCCTGTGGGGTTAGGGTTAGGCTGCGGGGGGAGGGTTAGGGTTAGGCTGCATCCTGTGGGGTTAGAGTTAGGCTGTGGGGGGAGGGTTAGGGTTAGGCTGCATCCTGGGGGGTTAGGGTTAGGCTGCGGGGGGAGGGTTAGGGTTAGGCTGCATCCTGGGGGGGTCAAGGTTAGGCTGCATCCTGGGGGGTTAGAGTTAGGCTGCGGGGGGAGGGTTAGGGTTAGGCTGCATCCTTGGGGGTTAGGGTTAGGCTGCGGGGGGAGGGTTAGGGTTAGGCTGCATCCTGGGGGGTTAGAGTTAGGCTGCAGGGGGAGGGTTAAGGTTAGGGTGCATCCTGGGGGGTTAGAGTTAGGCTGCAGGGGGAGGGTTAGGTTTAGGCTGCGAGGAGTGGATGTTAGGGTAAGGCACCCCCCTCTGAGAGTTAGGGTTAGGCTACTTGGTGGGAGGGTTAGGTTTAGGCTGTGGGAAGGGGGGGGGGGGTTAGGTTCAGGCACAAAGGGGGGAGTTTAGGATGAGGCAGCGGGCAGGGAGGATTAGGGTTAGGTGGGTGGGGAGACAGTAGAACACCCTGAACTCAGTCCTGATGGTCTTTCTATGTTCGGTATCTCGGCATCGCTATTTTGAGTGCTAGGATAACACACGGCGGTATATCATACTGATCCCGCTAAATGTACAGGGCATTAATTGTGTACTCTTCAGACTGGTATAAAATAGAGAGACTCCACCTGCTGCGATCAGTCTCTTTAATGTCAAATGTAACTTACCACGCAAACAACAACCAAAAACATCTTTATTTATGTAATAATATATAATAAGCCAACACCGGGCAACAAATCTGCTGAACTCCTCTTTCCAAAGGACCAAACCTTTCTGGTTTCCAATACGTTGGATCTGCTCGCGACTCTCGGTGGGCTACTGCGACTTTATGCCAACGAAAGCCTGTCTCCTGGTGTACAACCGTGCGTCTGACTGTGCAAGGGCTGGGACACTGCAGTCACAAGTCATCAGCTGTATGGCCATTGCGTGTGCCGCACAGTCCCTGTATCTCAGGTAAAGGACGTGGGAAAGCCTAACGGAAGCTACAGATCCAATAAAAAAACCCGGGTAACAAACATTTGCGTTTGACCTGCATTTTCTCGCACACTTTTAGTAGTGTTTGCCAAAAAACGACGACAACATAAAGAACATTACTTTTATATACTGGTGAATTTGGTATTGTTTATTCTAGTATGAAATATACTATTGATAAACACTGAAAGCACAAAAAGTAAAAGTATCCTTCTTTCTGTACTGTAACATTATGTAGTTGCGTTACTTTGATGCATGGTTTCTCCGAGAATAACAATCTGGGTCTATAACCTTTCACTCCTGAAATGGCTCCAATCACTTCAAATTCTATTAAAATATTATTCTCTGCAAAACACTCCACTTTCCGCGTCTTCCCAGCCCACATCTGACTGACTGCTCATTTGATGCTTGATACACCTTGAGTGTTCTGCAAAAGCCTCACTAGTGAAGTGACACGAGGAAAACACCATCTTTGGCCCGCTATTAATACCGCTCGCCGGCGTTGGAGGATGCTGGAATATCAGGACGATCCTCTAAGAGGTTGCCGCAAAAGTGACTCATTCTTCTGAATTAGAATATTTTCCATTTGGATATTGTAATATTCATGCCTGTGGGTTCCATCGCAATGAAATAAAAGACTTGAAAATTGAGAATAAAAAGCAATTATTACAGTTGGCTTTTAATATGTGCTACCTCCCGCAAGTGTAGGAGCTCACCGCAAGGTGTGTTTACCATTCGCATCCATTTAATGCTGTCAAAATGAGTCATGTGACACAAGTGGGCAGGGCCTGGTCATGGGGTATTCGCAGGTAGAGACGATTTAGGAGGCTCAACATTTGCTGCATAACTGGCATGTATAAAAAATGATATATATAAAAGGGGCATAGCTCAGTGTTTGTCCCAGCAGTACTGTTATCATATGACAGGGCCGTAACTACAGTATGGGTGTGCCACCACTTAGGGCGCAAGGCCAAAGGGGTGCCACCGTCGCTGCCCCACACCACCTGTACAGTGGTGCCAAGAGGGGGGGGGGGTACAAATTACCTGGGCCCAGGTCTGATAAAGGGGCCCAGGTCCACGCCTCCTGTGATTAGGTCATGCCCCTGAAAAGTACCTGGGCACAGGCTCTCTTCTGCCCTGGTTGGGAGGCATGCCATGCTATTTGAGTGGGTGCTTCTCATGTGGTAGACACGCCCCCAAAGAGGTGTGGCCATGACCCCAGCATGCTGTGGTCACACCCCCTCTAGGGGGGGTCTGGGGGTCCAGAAAGTTGTTGTACCGGGGCTCCGAATTTTACTTGGTAGCCCTGGACCTGTATGTTTAGAGCAAGATGTCTAGACTGGCAGCCTTCATACCCACCATAGAGATGTCTTGCCGCCTACGCACCCTTATGTGCCAACTTCCTAGTCCCTTCAGCACGCAGGCCCCCTCTTCATGACAGGGGGCAGAGCTTGCCCTGGGCACATTATAACTCTGCAACGCTCTGTATTACACCTAAATGTAGCACAGCAGATATTAGCAGCTGAAAACTTTATCATTTACTTTTACATTTTGTTGTGCAATGTTAAAATGGCCCCAAACGGACTCTACCATGATTACCGAAAGTATTATTGGTAAACAAATCAGATGAGATTCAGTCATTCAGCCTCTTGGAAACTTCACTGCAGCTCGCTAGTGCCGTCATCTTCAGAATGGATTTTACCACAAAGCCATATAACAGTCATTTTGATTTTTAGATCGTATCTGTAATTTTCAGGCCATACATTTATCTGGCTAGCTGCGAAATGCAACCTAAACTGCTGTATTGCAGCAGGGATGAGCAGCCCCATATTCACCCATATACACATATCCATACTAATCCAGAGATATATGCAACTTGTGGTGAGCCCACCCTGTATACGTACTCTTGCTTTGCTCCTTGCTTTCTTCGTCAGGGTGCACGTGCACCAGCCTTTACTATGCACAAAAGACACGCCATGATACAGGTGCATTAACACATTATGGGGGTAATTCCAAGTTGATCGAAGCAGGATTTTTGTTCGCAATTGGGCAAAACCATGTGCACTGCAGGGGAGGCATATATAACATGTGCAGAGAGAGTTAGATTTGGGTGGGGTGTGTTCAATCTGCAATCTAATTTGCAGTGTAAAAATAAAGCAGACAGTATTTACCCTGCACAGAAACAAAATAACCCACCCAAATCTAACTCTCTCTACACATGTTATATCTGCCTCCCCTGCAGTGCACATGGTTTTGCCCAATTGCTATCAAAAATCCTGCTGCATTCAACTTGGAATTACCCCCTATGTCCATCTCGCCAAAGTTGTACTGATGCGCCCTCATTGACCTTTGCCTACATATGAACACAGAAAGCCGCCCAGTTACACCTCTCCAGTCATAAATGCACATTCGGCAGAAATGCGCATGACACTGCAAACGGGCGTGCATTAAATCTGCAACAGCCTCATGATGCTAAACATCACTTTTTGTGAGTAACTTATTTGTCTCTTCAATTAAGTTTACAACGAGCTCCTCCCTAATACCACTGGCATATGCAAATGAGAGGGAAGCGCTCTATTAGTGCACAAAGTAACAGTACCCTGCCACGGGGGCAGTGATGGCAATACAAAGGGAATTGTAAAATGTCATTATTAGTTTTCAATAGCCAATTAGATGCAGCCTTAATGAAGTGTTATCTTAACTCTTTCAACTCCACCCAAAACTATTTTCTTCTTTTTTGTGTGAGTGTAAAATGTAAAGAAGATTAAAAAAACAAAAACAGAATCACAATCACACTTACAACGAATCTGTGGTCTATCGTAGGGATACAATGGCTCAGTGACGCTTTGCTTTGTCCTCTTAATGACACTCAAACCTATTTCTTAGCCTTTTTAGTCATACATTAGTATCGGTCTGTTCTATTGTTAAGTATTGTGAAATAATCAGGATCAGATTTCCTGAGTAACTGAGCAGTAATTGCTACACACAGATGTAATGTTTTCATGAACCTGTTAGAACGATACATATTGTAAATACGCGATACGGTCGTTAGGTTGAAAGTCATTAGGTTGACCACTATAGGTAGAAATGCATTGGGTCAACATGGTCATCAGGTCGACATGTACTAGGTCAACAGGTCAAAAGGTCGACACGAGTTTTTCACATTTTTTTAAACATTTTTGTACTTTTTCATACTTGACGATCCACGTGGACTACAATTGGGAACGGTAACCTGTGTCGAGCGCAACGGTAGCGGAGCGAGGCACCTTGCGAGGGGACACGGTGCACTAATTGGGGTTCCCCGTCACTTTACGAAGAAAAAGACACCCAAAAAAGTTAAAAAAGTAATGTCGAGCTTTTGACCTGTCGACCTAGCACATGTCGACCTAATGACCCTGTCGACCTAATAAGTGTCGACCAATAGTGGTCGACCTAATGACTGTCGACCTCAGTTGTGTCGACACAACGACCCATACCCGTAAATACAGTAAGTGGAAGCTATTCTGCTCAATACACATGAAAGCATAAAGGTAAAATATAGACGTCAGGTGACTGCGCAAACATTTCCACCTTACAGTATGTGCGACTATTGCAAGTTTATTCACAGAGTAAGATGTAACCATCATTTAGGGCGGGGTGTACTAAAGCAAAAATGCGGTAAAACCCCCAAAATGGGGGTTTTACCGCATTTTCAAATTTACTAACACCCTACCGCCGCGTTTTCGTCATCCAGGGTATCGCCATCTCTGGATGGCGATACCCTATAGAAGCCTATGGGCTTCTTATCGCCGTCCGCCGCAACCTGCCGACACCGCCGCAGACCCCCCCTCCCCACCGGCTTACCTTCCTCCAGGTTGCCCTGAACCCGGAAGGTAATCTCCTCCTTCCCCTAGCAATGCAGCCGGACATCCTTCCGGCTGCAGGGGGGAGGAGGAGGCGCCGGGGGCAGCCTGCTGCTGCTTCCCGGCATCTAGCCAGTGTGGAGACCCCTTGGAGGTGATGGAGACCCCCTGCACACCACCTAAAAGGTATCGCGGGGGGCCTCCATCACCGCATCGCGATATTGATCGCATATGTTAGCACATATGCGATCAACATCGCTGCGGTAAGCGGCGAGGGGCGGCGATGTTACGATACATCCCGCCCTCAATGTCCTATATTAATCTGTCTAGCAGCCACTAAAGCATGTACCTTTGCATCTAAACAAACCACACTGCACTACAAGGGGGATGGGGGGAGTGGGGAATACATTTATTATTTTTACATGCATTGCAAATACTGTCTGCTTTTGCATGTAGCCACAAATGCTGGACAGCTCTATTATTACGCTGCAATTCGGAGCTGGGTTTGGACATGCAACTCCCAAATCTAAATCTCTGCACATGTTACATCTCCCCCACCTGCAGCACGGCATGGTGTTACCAAGGTGTACTGGCTTGTTTTTACGTTGCTCTGGGCTCAGAATTAGTCCCGGCATGTCTTGTTCTGGATATGGAAGGGGCACGTCAATGAACTATTACATGTAGTAAAAAAAAAAGTGAAATTGCAGCTTTATAAAGTTTACACTGATATTTATATAATCCACCATTTCTCTTCTCCATCTGACCTAATGCTTCACATACACTTGTACTGTGATTTCAGTATTCAGGGTCACTGTAATAAAACCGTGTGCATCAAGAATAAAGACTACTACGTATTTGTTATTATTGAATTAACTGCAGTAATGAAACGCACCATGGGGGTTATTCAGAGTTGTTAGCAAACCAAAAAAGTTAACAATTGGGCAAAACCATGCTGCACTGCGGGTGTGGCAGAAGTAACATGTGCAGAGAGAGTTAGATGTGGGTGGGTTATTTTGTTTCTGTGCAGGGGAAATACTGGCTGCTTTACTTTTACACTGCAATTTAGATTTCAGTTTGAACACACCCCACCCAAATCTAACTCTCTCTGCACATGTTACATCTGCCCCACCTGTAGTGCAACATGGTTTTGCCCAATTGCTAACTTTTTTGGTTTGCTAACAACTCTGAATAACCCCCCAAGACTGTTAAATGCAAGTTGTCTATAAGTGCTCCCACAATGTGTGTGTATAGGCACCTACAGAAATGAGAACGCCTCTACTTTGGGTCAGCCATGTTTAATATGATATACAAAGTCATCTAATATGCCCCCACAACATGAGTCAAGTTCCACAAAATAAAAGCAGGAATATTACAAAACCAGGCGTGCCGGTGTTATCCCACGTTCCATATGAGACCCTCCTTGGTCCATCCATCATCTTGAGGAAGGAACTACTCATCCTACAATCAACACCCTCTTGTCACTGTAATCCATTCTTTACCCCATAAAACAGATGTGTAATTTTACACCATGGCTTTAGTTGTGCCAAACAGCCCCTCTTGGTGTCCTGTCCCGAGTGGCTTGCTGCGCTGAGCGTCTTTCTCACTCAAATTGTGCATCACATCAATAAAACTGGAAGTGACAAAACTACTGTACATTGCTAGCTTGCATTGATGAATTGTTATGTGCGTCATTCGTACACCTGTGCGAGAATGAGCCTCAATTTGTGTACATAGGGCCGCGTCTTCTTCTCACACCAAGTTCCGTTGTGCTACATCTGTGACTTTGTACATGTCCAGAACTAATTCCTGTGAGGTTAAAGTCACGGCCCGTGTCTCTAGTACGCGCTTCACTGCAATAAGGTGCAAAATGGAAAAGGAAAAAACCAGATGGCACGCTACACCTCTCTGAGCTGCGCAGTCCCGTATAGTGTAAAGATACTAGAGGGTATATAGTTATAAAGTTCAATATTGTATTTTATTTTAACTTCGATTTAAATCAACTGGAATCAAATCAAATAAACACTCATCAAATCCCACATTTACTAAGATTTGTTTTTTAAATCAATTTCAAATTCAGTGTTGTTCAGATTTGACCAGTGATTTTGTGTTCGGTTTAGGATGTACATGGCAGCCATCGCAAAGGCTTAGCAACTGCGTACACATTCCCAGCGCTCCTAGGTGTATGAGGACATATCTGTACAGTGGTGTAACAAAGAGGGGCATTTAATCACAGCGCAGGAGTAACGGCTTCAGCGCTTTAATGCCGCTACGATTACGCGTCATCGTCACCACCTGTTACTGTAAAGACACTTTGAATGGACACTACGTACTAGCATACATTTACATGGGCAGTCAAATAAGGTACAAAAAGGAAAATAAACTAAGTCCCGAAAAGTTATAAATAGTATACGCTTAAAGCATTTCAAAACTATAACCACCTTCAGGGTTTGTTTATAAAGACGCCCTGCCCTGGAAATATGGGGCGTAAAATATTTGCTATTTCTATTTCCTTGTGCATTGTAACTTTCTTAACATGATGGCTGAAGGTACCAGCAGCTTAAACAACATATATCATTCCTTGCCTCTAGGTGGCGCTCACGTTGCACTGCTTTGTCTTCTCCAGGACAATGAAAACATTCATTTGCTATGAGATAATTTTTGACGTAGATGTAAAATGGTGCCCATTCGAACTCAGTAATGAAGCATGGTGCATTTCTACAGATCCTAATTTGACTAGTTAAATGACTCCATTACGTGTCTAACAGACAGAGGCAAATAATTTCTGGTCAGTTGATGCTCAGTTACCCGTATCATTTTACTCTCCAAAATAAAAGTCTGTTACCCACCGTTCCTTTGTCTTTATCATTAATGCAATTAAGGCAGATATTCAGGGGATGCAAAAATACGTTGCTCAAATTACAGTCCACAAAACAATTCCCCAAAGCCGCACAAAACCTAAACAATTCGCCGGCGTCTTCCATATTGATCTCGAAATAAAAAAGAAAAAATCTAAAATAAAATAAACTGTCATTCAGTCGCTGGCAATAATTACATTTAAAAAATATGTTGAATCTTATTATAGCATTTTATTGCAGATGTACAGGGAAACATTAATAACGGGGAAAATGCTGGTCCAAATTGCAGTGCATCAATTGTATTAAATTTACTTTTAAAATGTCATAAGGCAATTTACTTACCACTAAGAAACACTAATTGTTACGATAATGCTCTATAAATGTATTTTTCCTTCCTGAAACAAACAACGATACAATGTATCATATCACAGGCGTATTAGGGGGCACAGCTGGTTGTGTCTTTCTCTTAAGAGCCATGTGATTAAGTTAAGGGATATCAGATAATCTAGAGACATTGTTCTATTGGTTTTCCAGCAGACGTGGCGGCTTTTATGCTTTAAGTATATGTAATGACATACTCTATGAACCTGCCGCTAATTATTATCAAACACCTGTGGTCTGCGCCTTTTAAATGCATCATGAAATAAAGAGTCTTGTTGCACTTGTCTGCCTAAATATGATAATCTCTATTTTTACACATGTCCGACATAAAGTATTTATAGGACAGAAACACATACACATTCCAAATGTGTCATCCTTAATTACAATTTGATCTCCCGTTTTTTCACTAGCAAAAAAGGGAACAGCCTGCCAGAAGATTAGTATGAGACAAAAGTCTCAAACGGCAAAGCATGAAATGTCAGTTAAAATCTTACAGTGAAATCGATGGTCATGCAAGTTTGAGGCTCATTTAGAGGTGGATAAAAAAGCAATTTGTGCTTTTCTTCCCACAGTGCCTAACCCTAACCCCCCCTTGTGCCTAACCCTAACCACCCAGTGCCTAACCCTAACCACCCCCCCTTATGCCTAACCCTAACCCCCCTTGTGCCTAACCCTAACCCCCCCAGTGCCTAACCCTAACCCCTCCTTGTGCCTAACCCTAACCACCCAGTGCCTAACCCTAACCACCACCCCTTATGCCTAACCCTAACCCCCCCTTGTGCCTAACCCTAACCCCCCCTTGTGCCTAACCCTAACACCCCCAGTGGCTAACCCTAACCCCCCCTTGTGCCTAACCCTAACACCCCCGCCTCCAGGCCCGAATCCTAAAGGTCTCCCTGATACTTACCTTCAGGATGTTGGAGATCATTATGCAGACACCAGTCTCCTGAGTGGTGTCGGGATTCCGGCATTGGTCACATGACCACCGGCATCTCATCCATTGGGATGGTGAACGTATCACTTGTGTGTATATTGTATGCTGTAATTATAGCATTTACTCCGAAAACTGTCATCTACATCTCTTGGTGTAATTCAGCCCCCACAGCTACTGCGGAGACTGGGAGGCGTCAGGCTTGGAGGGTGCGCAGCAGATTCCCATGCAGACTAGCTGTCCACATGTAGATCGGCTTATGTCCCTCCTAAGATGGCTGCCGCCTTGGAGGAGACAGATGCTAGAGGTCATACTTGACTTTTAGCGTCTGACTCCCCTGTCCCTGTGCAGCACTGTAGCATTACCCGGAAGTGCCAGGACCGGTCAGCACTGGCGGTGGTGCCAACATGTTACACACCAGACAACGAGCATTACACCCACGGCCATGAGCATGGAACCCCCAGAGCATGAAACCCCAGGCAATGAGCATTACACCCCCGGCCATGAGCATGGAACTCCCAGAGCATGAAACCCCAGGCAATGAGCATTACACCCCCGGCCATGAGCATTACACCACGGTCAATGAACATGACACAAAAGCATGAAACCCCTGGCAATGAGCGTGACATCCAGAGCATTACCCCTGGCCATGAGCATGAAACCCCCAGAGCATGAAACCCCTGGCAATGAGCATAGAACCAACAGCATGAAACCCCTGGCAATGAGCATAGAACCAACAGCATGAAACCCCTGGCAATGAGCATGGAACCCAGAGCATGAAACCCCTGGCAATGAGCATGGAACCAAGAGCATGAAACCCCTGGCAATGAGCATGGAACCCAGAGCATGAAACCCCTGGCAATAAGCATGGAACCCAGAGCATGAAATCCTGGCAATGAGCATGGAAGCCAGAGCATGAACCCCCTGGCAATGAGCATGGAACCCAGAGCATGAAACCCCTGGCCATGAGCATGAAACCCCCAGAGCATGAAACCCCTGGCAATGAGCATAGAACCAACAGCATGAAACCCCTGGCATAGAAGCATGGAACCCAGAGCATGAAACCCCTGGCAATGAGCATGGAACCAAGAGCATGAAACCCCTGGCAATGAGCATGGAACCCAGAGCATGAAACCCCTGGCAATGAGCATGGAACCCAGAGCATGAAACCCTGGCAATGAGCATGGAAGCAAGAGCATGAAACCCCTGGCAATTAGCATGGAACCAAGAGCATGAAACCCCTGGCAATGAGCATGGAACCCAGAGCATGAAACCCCTGGCAATGAGCATGGAAGCCAGAGCATGAAACCCCTGGCAATGAGCATGGAACCCAGAGCATGAAACCCTGGCAATAAGCATGGAAGCCAGAGCATGAAACACCCTGGCAACGAGCATGGAACACAGAGCATGAAACCCCTGGAAATGAGCATGGAACCCAGAGCATGAAACCCCTGCAAATGAGTAGGACACCACGGTCAATGAACATGACACAAAAGCATGAAACCCCTGGCAATGAGCGTGACATCCAGAGCATTACCCCTGGCCATGAGCATGAAACCCCCAGAGCATGAAACCCCTGGCAATGAGCATAGAACCAACAGCATGAAACCCCTGGCAATGAGCATAGAACCAACAGCATGAAACCCCTGGCAATGAGCATGGAACCCAGAGCATGAAACCCCTGGCAATGAGCATGGAACCAAGAGCATGAAACCCCTGGCAATGAGCATGGAACCCAGAGCATGAAACCCCTGGCAATGAGCATGGAACCCAGAGCATGAAACCCTGGCAATGAGCATGAAAGCCAGAGCATGAACCCCCTGGCAATGAGCATGGAACCCAGAGCATGAAACCCCTGGCCATGAGCATGAAACCCCCAGAGAATGAAACCCCTGGCAATGAGCATAGAACCAACAGCATGAAACCCCTGGCAATGAGCATAGAACCAACAGCATGAAACCCCTGGCAATGAGCATGGAACCCAGAGCATGAAACCCCTGGCAATGAGCATGGAACCCAGAGCATGAAACCCTGGCAATGAGCATGGAAGCAAGAGCATGAAACCCCTGGCAATGAGCATGGAACCCAGAGCATGAAACCCCTGGCAATGAGCATGGAACCAAGAGCATGAAACTCCTGGCAATGAGCATGGAACCAAGAGCATGAAACCCCTGGCAATGAGCATGGAACCCAGAGCATGAAACCCCTGGCAATGAGCATGGAAGCCAGAGCATGAAACCCCTGGCAATGAGCATGGAACCCAGAGCATGAAACCCTGGCAATGAGCATGGAAGCCAGAGCATGAAACCCCTGGCAACGAGCATGGAACACAGAGCATGAAACCCCTGGAAATGAGCATGGAACCCAGAGCACGAAACCCCTGCAAATGAGTAGGACACCCAGCGCATGTAACCCCTGGAAATGAGCAGTTAATTTAATAGTAATTAGAAGCCTTACTGTGGGACATAATGTATCTCAGGCATTACGGTGTGGTATAATGTGTTGGGGCATTGCTGTGTGTGGTATAATGTGTAACACGCATTACTGTGTGTGCCATAATGTATCATGGGCATTGTGGTGTGTAACATAATGTGTCAGGGGCATTGTGGTATGTGGCTTAATGGTGTAACACAGTCACATATACTACTGTTCTCTCCTAGAGTAACCCAAGCACATATACTACTGCTCTCTCCCAGTGTAACCCAGGCATATATACTACTGTTCTCTCCTAGAGTAACCCAAGCACATATACTACTGCTCTCTCCCAGTGTAACCCAGGCATATATACTACTGTTCTCTCCTAGAGCAACCCAGTCACATATACTACTGTTCTCTCCTGGTGTAACCCAGGCACATATACTACTGCTCTCTCCTAATGTAACCCAGGCACATATACTACTGTTCTCTCCTGCTGTAATCCAGGCACATATACTACTGCTCTCTCCTGGTGTAATCCAGGCACATATACTACTGCTCTCTCCTAGAGTAACCCAGGCATATATACTACTGCTCTCTCCTGGTGTAATCCAGGCACATATACTACTGCTCTCTCCTAGAGTAACCCAGGCATATATACTACTGTTCTCTCCTAGAGTAACCCAGGCACATATACTACTGCTCTCTCCTGGTGTAATCCAGGCACATATACTACTGTTCTCTCCTAGAGTAACCCAGGCACATATACTACTGTTCTCTCCTAGTGTAACCCAGGCATATATACTACTGTTCTCTCCTAGAGTAACCCAGGCACATATACTACTGCTCTCACCTGGTGTAATCCAGGCACATATACTACTGTTCTCTCCTAGAGTAACCCAGGCACATATACTACTGCTCTCTCCTGGTGTAACCCAGGCACATATACTACTGCTCTCTCCTGGTGTAATCCAGGCACATATACTACTGCTCTCTCCTGGTGTAATCCAGGCACATATACTACTGCTCTCTCCTGGTGTAACCCAGGCACATATACTACTGCTCTCTCCTGGTGTAATCCAGGCACATATACTACTGCTCTCTCCTGGTGTAATCCAGGCACATATACTACTGCTCTCTCCTGGTGTAACCCAGGCACATATACTACTGTTCTCTCCTGGTGTAACCCAGGCACATATACTACTGTTCTCTCCTAGTGTAACCCAGGCATATATACTACTGTTCTCTCCTAGAGTAACCCAGGCACATATACTACTGCTCTCACCTGGTGTAATCCAGGCACATATACTACTGTTCTCTCCTAGAGTAACCCAGGCACATATACTACTGCTCTCTCCTGGTGTAACCCAGGCACATATACTACTGCTCTCTCCTGGTGTAATCCAGGCACATATACTACTGCTCTCTCCTGGTGTAATCCAGGCACATATACTACTGCTCTCTCCTGGTGTAACCCAGGCACATATACTACTGCTCTCTCCTGGTGTAATCCAGGCACATATACTACTGCTCTCTCCTGGTGTAATCCAGGCACATATACTACTGCTCTCTCCTGGTGTAACCCAGGCACATATACTACTGTTCTCTCCTGGTGTAACCCAGGCACATATACTACTGCTCTCTCCTGGAGTAACCCAGGCACATATACTACTGTTCTCTCCTGGTGTAACCCAGGCACATATACTACTGCTCTCTCCTGGTGTAATCCAGGCACATATATTACTGTTCTCTCCTGGTGTAACCCAGGCACATATACTACTGCTCTCTCCTGGTGTAACCCAGGCACATATACTACTGCTCTCTCCCGGTGTAACCCAGGCACATATACTACTGCTCTCTCCTGGTGTAACCCAGGCACATATACTACTGCTCTCTCCTGGTGTAATCCAGGCACATATACTACTGCTCTCTCCTGGTGTAATCCAGGCACATATACTACTGCTCTCTCCTGGTGTAACCCAGGCACATATACTACTGCTCTCTCCTGGTGTAATCCAGGCACATATACTACTGCTCTCTCCTGGTGTAATCCAGGCACATATACTACTGCTCTCTCCTGGTGTAACCCAGGCACATATACTACTGTTCTCTCCTGGTGTAACCCAGGCACATATACTACTGCTCTCTCCTGGAGTAACCCAGGCACATATACTACTGTTCTCTCCTGGTGTAATCCAGGCACATATATTACTGTTCTCTCCTGGTGTAACCCAGGCACATATACTACTGCTCTCTCCTGGTGTAACCCAGGCACATATACTACTGCTCTCTCCTGGTGTAACCCAGGCACATATACTACTGCTCTCTCTCCTGGTGTAACCCAGGCACATATACTACTGTTCTCTCCTGGAGTAACCCAGGCACATATACTACTGTTCTCTCCTGGAGTAACCCAGGCACATATACTACTGTTCTCTCCTGGAGTAACCCAGGCACATACACCACTGCTCTCTCCCAGAGTAATCCAGGCACATTTACTACTGCTCTCTCCTGGTATAACCCAGGTGCATATACTACTGTTCTCAATATCCCAGGCACATACACTCAGTGGCGGATTTAGGGGGGGGGGGGCACCAAGGCACGTGCCCCCCCTGTCATTTTAAGTAGATTTTTGCATTTTATTTTTTTTAAGTGCGCGCGGCATGCGCGGCGCGCATTTCCGTTATGATGAGGCTGCTGCAGCTGCTAATGGTCCAGGATTGGCTCCCTTGAGAAACGTGACATGCAGTCAGTCAGTGCATGTCACGTTTCTGTGCAGAGGAGCCGAGCAGGAGGAGGTCCCAGCTTCAGCCCGCCGCCGCCGCTACTGAGGGACAACACCGTCCGTGACCCAGCCGCCAGTCACACAGCGCTGCGCAGCCGGCCCTGATCACCCCCTTCCTCCTCCCCCACATGGAGAGCCGTGGCACAGGCAACAGTGCCCGATCCGACCACCCGCCCTTTTCAGTTGAGCCTGACAGGGGATGTGGCTGCTATGGGGCATGGACTTTTTACAGGTCCCGCCGCTCCCCTGCAACCAGACACCTGTATTGTCTTCCAACGCTGGTACTTTAGCCCCACCAGCTCTCCCCAGAGCTCAGCTCCATGCTGCACGGAATCTCGGATTTCCACCCCTGTGCCTGCCCTGCCACCTGCTCAGGACCTAGGTGAGTGCCTTGCCGTAATGTGTAAAAAGGGGACTGGGGGACTCTGTCTGCCGTAATGTGTAAAAAGAGGACTGGGGGACTCTGTCTGCCGTAATGTGTAAAAAGGGGGCGCTGTCTGCCGTAATGTGTAAAAAGGGGGCGCTGTCTGCCGTAATGTGTAAAAAGGGGACGCAGTCTGCCGTAATGTGTAAAAAGGGGACGCGGTCTGCTGTAATGTGCAAAAAGGGGACGCTGTCTGCCGTAATGTGCAAAAAGGGGACGCTGTCTGCCGTAATGTGTAAAAAGGGGACGCGGTCTGCCGTAATGTGTTAATACGGGGACGGTCTGCCGTAATGTGTAAAAGGGTCTCTACCTGGTGTAGTGGCGCTACTGTGCAGCGTAATTTGAATAATGGAGACTACTGTGCACCGTAGTATGAATTGGTATTATTTTGTGGCCACACCCCTTCCCCATGAAGCCATGCCCTATATATTTTTTGCGCGCCTACGGCGCGCACTGCCCCTGTCTTGCATGGGGAGGAGGGAGGCGCCAATGCCATTTCTTTCACATAGCACCAAAATGCCTAGTTACGGCACTGGTGGGTACCTATCAGGAGCAGTGGGTACTCGACTGGACTGTACTCCTGGGCACCTGGCTACACAGCAGAAGTGGGTCTGATGTCAGAGGGCTTCCAGTTCAGATGGAGATGCTTAATTCAATGTGTATGTATGTATGTAACTGTATTAATGTGTGTATATATATCCAATTGGTGCTTCCCTCCCCTATGTAGAATAACATATCCCCCCCCCCCCCACTACTGGCCTTCCATATGGAGGAGACACCCTCACTGCTGCCCTACCCTCCATATTCCCCCTTCCCTCCTCCTACTGCCCTTGTTGTGAGGCCACGCGCACGTTCATGGGACCGCACACTGAAGGCGTGCCCCCCCTGTCATTTTTTCCTGGATCCGCCCCTGCATACACTACTGTTATCTCTTAGAGTAACCAAGTACATTTACTACTGTTCTCTCCTGGTATAACCCAGGCACATATACTACTGCTGTATCCCGGTGTAACCCAGGCACATATACTACTGTTCTCTCCTAAAGTAACCCAGGCACATATATTACTGTTCTCTCCTGGAGTAACCCAGCCACATAAACTACTGTTCTCTCCTAGAGTGACCGAGGCATATGTACTACTGCTCTCTCCCGGTGTAACCCAGGCACATATACAACTGTTCTCTCCTGGAGTAACCCACGCACATAAACTACTGCTCTCTCCTGGTATAATCCAGGCACATATATTACTGTTCTCTCCTAGAATAACCCAAACAGATGTACTACTGTTCTCTCCTAGAGTAACCCAGACACATATACTCAGGGCCGGTGCAAGGTTTCTCGGCACCCTAGGCAAAAGTTCTGCCTACTGCCCCTTCCCCCTAACCGGCCTTCAGGTGAAAAGCATACTGCTGCCCTCCCCCAACCCCAGTCTGTTGCATGGCTGCTCTCTTCTCCCCATCTCCATAGTCTGTGTGGATTCCTGCTGCTCTCACCCCCCTTCCCCTACTCTTTTAAATGTCTTCTGTTCTATGCCCTCTACCATCTGTTTGCATGCTGCTGCTCATCCACCCCAGATAGTGTGCATGCCTGCTGCTCATCTCAGTACCTGCCCCCAAAGACTGCTGCTCTCCCCTCTTTCCTCATCAAATGCGGACAGTGCACTGTGTAGCCACCTCACCTGCAGGCTGCGATGCAGAGATGGGACTGAGAAGTCTGTAAAAGAGCCTGGAATGAAGAGCAGTGCTGCATGTCACCCTGCAATACAGGAGCTTGGCAGTCGTGGCTACTGTAGATACGAGTGCTGGGGGGATTGCGGCGGTTGTGAGAGTTAGGACCACACTACCTTTTTCATGTAGCTGTAACAGGCCGCCCCCTCAGGTCCCGGCGCCCCTAGGCAGCTGCCTAAAGCTGCCTAGTGGAAGCTCCGGCCCTGCATATACTACTGCTGTCTCATAGAGTAACCCAGGCACATATACTAGTGCTCTCTCCTGGTGTAACCCAGGCGCATATACTACTGTTCATATACTACTGTTCTGTACTTGAGCTGTACATGCCTTTTGGGACAGGGAAAAGCAGTGGATGTGGTCTACCTAGATTTTGCAAAAGCATTCGATACAGTGCCTCACAGGAGACTGATCATCAAATTAAAGGAGCTAGGTCTAGGAAAAACTATTTGCACATGGATAAGTAACTGGTTGGATAGCAGGGTACAGCGAGTAGTGGTCAACGGGAAGTCCTCAACCTGGTCCCCAGTAGTCAGCGGAATACCACAAGGGTCCGTACTCGGTCCACTATTGTTCAACATATTTATCAATGACTTAGAAATAGGCCTGGAAAGCACAGTGTCAATCTTTGCAGATGATACTAAACTGTGTAAGGTAATTAACTCAGAATTGGATGTGGAGTCCTTGCAGAATGATCTATCTAAACTTGAACTCTGGGCATCTAAATGGAAAATGAGGTTCAATACAGACAAATGCAAGGTTATGCATTTAGGGACTAAAAACAAACTTGCAGCCTACATACTAAATGGGGAACGACTAGGTAAAACAGATTTGGAAAAGGATTTGGGGGTATTCATTGATAATAGGCTTAATAACCGTACACAATGTCAAAACGCAGTAAAGAAGGCAAGTAAGGTGCTAGCATGCATAAAACGGGGACTTGAGTCAAGGGACTCGGATGTAATCCTGACGCTGTATAAAGCATTGGTACGTCCGCACCTGGAATATTGTGCTCAGTTTTGGGCACCGCTGTATAAAAAAGGTATCGGTGAACTCGATAGGGTTCAAAGGTGAGCTACTAAATTGATTAAAGGCCTAGAAGGTCTGGACTATAAGGAAAGACTTACTAGGCTGAATATGTATACACTAGAAAAGAGGCGCCTAAGAGGAGATATTATTAATATCTTCAAATATGTAAAGGTACATCACAAAGAGTTATCAGAGGAATTATTTATTAAAAGAACACAGTTTAGGACACGAGGGCACTCGCTGCGGCTGGAGGAGAGAAAGTTCCGAACGCGACGGAGGAAAGGGTTCTTCACTGTTAGGGCAATTAGGATGTGGAATTCCCTGCCAGGGAAGGTGGTAATGGCGGACTCTGTAAATGGATTTAAAAAAGGAATGGATACATTTCTGAATGAAAAAGCTATCCAAGGTTATAATACTTAAAATATCAACGTGGTCAATCCGGGGGTAACATGAGTTATAGTAGCTAACTAGTCATAAAACATTATTCAGCAAGTATGTAGAATCATCACAACTTAAAACAGGTTGAACACGATGGGCAATTTGCCTCTTTTCAATCTCAATTACTATGTTACTATGTTACTATGTTAATATGTTGAACAGGTTTAATTGAAGCACTTCACTTAGTAGAGGTAGACCAGGGCTGTAACTAGGTGTGTGCGAAAGGGGCACTGCACACAGCGCTGCAGGGAAGGGGGCACTGTTGGCGGTACTTGTCAATTATCTGTTTTAATTATTTACACTTGCAACTCCCCCCCCCCCTTTTTTGGAGCCCAGCATCCCCTGACTGCCCCAGTCTCCTACCCTGACCCCTTCTGTCGCTAAATCCTATACAACATTCACTAACTCAACTTGAGATTTCTTTGTTATTCAGTCACAAAGTCCTTTCTTACATTTCAAGATGCTGACATACCCAGGATTCAAACCCATTGTCTGTGGCATTGCAGTCAGACACTCTGTTCATTGTTCTATCTGCCCTTACATAGAAAGCTAGATAATTCTAAGCTAGAGAATTATAACTATTTGAAGCTTACCTTGTACTTTGTGATAAAATGATCTGCATTGGAGCTGAGCAGATCTATGTAGTGTGTGGCTGGGAGAGATTGGATGTGTGACTGCGCACTACATAGATCTGCTCAATGGCAATGCTGATGATGTTTTTACAAAGTACCAGTAGCTTCGTATAGTGGGCTCGATTCAGACCTGATCGCTGTTGTGCGAATTCATAAAGTGGACAATTATCAATCGACTGCGGTTAGCCGCTTGCCTGCACAGCTAGGCTGCGTAGGCAGAAGCTACTTGGCCGGTGAAAAACCAGCTGTCGCACGTCTGCGGTGGGGGGAGATGGGGGCAGGACCCGGCATGCCCTATGCTGGGCGTACCCCCGCATGTCAAAGATTTTGACCGTAGATGTGCATTTTTTTGCACATCTACGATCAGGTCTGAATTAGGCCCCTAGTTTTTATGCAGCATCGAATAGCTCAATGGGTAGGGAGTTTGATTGTAATTCAACAGGTTATGGGTTTGAATCCTGGGTATGGCAGTATATTGAAATGTGTTATTTAACATTGTAACTGAATAACACAGAGCTCTCAAGCTAAGTGCATGAATGTGGTATAAAGAGGATTTATGTCCAATCCATTTTCTTGCAGTGGTCTATAAATGTGGGTGTATTATTTGGGATGTAGTCATGTGACCGGCGGTCGGGATCGTGCTGGTCGCTATACAGATGCCGGAATCCCGATCTCTGGCAAGTCCGACAGTCAGCATGCCGACTAACAGGGTCTAATTCTACTCGTGGGCGTCCACGACACCCATAGCGTGGGAATAGGATCTGCACTCGCCACCGCCCCACCGGCATTCTAGCGGCCGGGATTCCGGGGACTGTATGGTGACCTTTGGGATCCCAAACATTCTATTATTTATATCTACATATATAAAACACTGCAGATCCGAGATCCGGCACTCACTGCTTAAATGATAACGGTCCCCCCCCCCCCCCCCCCCGTACATGTAGTGATATATATATATCTATATATATATATATATATATATCTATATATATATAAAAAAAAAGTGGGAATGGGCATCATAGCATGGGCTTTCTCTGGGGTCAATCGTGTCATGCCCCTTCCCCACAATGCATGCGCCTTATGTCCCTATGGGAACAATGGGGGTGCGCCAATTTTCTCTGTGGCACAGGGCACCAAATGGTCTAGTTACGGCTCTGAGACAGACTACTGTATGCAGCTCTGTAATGCACAGACATTGGTATATACACGGTCGAGTCACATTATTATGACCACCTCTAACATGTGACGTCGGACGTGTTGTGCGTCGGCTTGGTGGGTATATAAGGTGTGCGATAGGTCGTCTGCACACATATCACTCGTTGCTGGCTTGGTGGGTATATAAGGTGTGTGATAGGTCATCTGCACACATATCACTCGTTGCTGGCTTGGTGGGTATATAAGGTGTGCGATAGGCCGTCTGCACACATATCTCTCGTTGCTGGCTCAGTGGGTATATAAGGTGTGTGATAGGCCGTCTGCACACATATCTCTCGTTGCTGGCTCAGTGGGTATATAAGGTGTGTGATAGGCCGTCTGCACACATATCTCTCGTTGCTGGCTCAGTGGGTATATAAGGTGTGTGATAGGTCGTCTGCACACATATCACTCGTTGCTGGCTTGGTGGGTATATAAGGTGTGTGATAGGCCGTCTGCACACATATCACACGTTGCTGGCTTGGTGGGTATATAAGAGGTGTAATAGGCCATCTGCACACATATCTCTCATTGCTGGCTTGGTAGGTATATAAGGTGTGCGATAGGTCGCCTGCACACATATCACACGTTGCTGGCTTGGTGGGTATATAAGGTGTGTGATAGGCCGTCTGCACACATATCTCTCATTGCTGGCTTGGTTGGTATATAAGGTGTGTGCTGGCTTGGTGGGTATATAAGGTGTGTGCTGGCTTGGTGGGTATATAAGGTGTGCACTGGCTTGGTGGGTATATAAGGTGTGTGATAGGCCGTCTGCACACATATCTCTCATTGCTGGCTTGGTTGGTATATAAGGTGTGTGCTGGCTTGGTGGGTATATAAGGTGTGCACTGGCTTGGTGGGTATATAAGGTGTGCACTGGCTTGGTGGGTATATAAGGTGTGCACTGGCTTGGTGGGTATATAAGGTGTGTGATAGGCCGTCTGCACACATATCACACGTTGCTGTCATGGGTAAAAGGGGCGATTAATCCGAGTTGAAAAAAGGGTGATTATTTGCGTTCGGGCCAAGGTTGGCAGTATTTCTGACACAACGCAGTGTGTGACCTGTCCGCGTGCTGCTGCGGTGAAGGTGTATTGTGCCTGGACAAATGGCACCATTGCCAATAACTAACGTGGATCTGCAGAGCACCGTGTGCCATTAAGAGGTGAACGTTGGCTACGAAGGTGCGTGAGGGGCGAAGCAGCTCACTGTCACAATGAACCTGAGGGACTACCAGACGTGTGTAACATGACAGATCAGCCCGTCTCGCTGCTGTCCGTGCTGCACACGGCGGTTACACTGGCGATCAGCTGGGGGTCTAATAATGGGAAAATGAAAGTCATTTAATACTAGCAGCTGACAATAGTCCTAGTCTATTTTACCAACGGTGGCTAGAAGGGGTTAATTGTCTCCCTGCGTACCTGTATCGGTTACAATTAAATCATACCCCACTTAATATTCTCCATTCCATAAATACTCTTCACACAAATGGATAAAGCGGCTCACATTTATTTTAGTCTGATACACATTTACGCTTTAGAATCCCAGGCACTAAATTTAAACAGCAGCGTAAAGACTTTCTGACTTAGTAAGTGAAATGGAAAGTAAATCACAAGTGCACAGGAGATACAGAATAACAAGGACTTAATTATGACCACTGCGGGGTAAAGGAATCATTAAACGTCGCTGGGTGCTCAGCTGCTTCAGGCTGACTCAAGAGTCAGCAACCGACTCTTATCCCGCACCTGAGAGCCGCCTGGCAATGCTGTCTTTACTGCGCCATCTGAATGGCACATTATTCCGTAACAGTGGGCTTAGCCAACCTCTGGCTCAAGCTGTTGTTGAACTATAAATCCCAGCATGATAGCAAAATCTCCCCTTAAAAAAGGTTATTTCTATTCACGTTTTCTTATGGGTAATACAGTGATCTGCAAACAGCTATTAATTCCTCGGCTGTGTTATAGGCCCTCATTCCGAGTTGTTCGCTCGTTAGATTTTTCGCAACGGAGCGATTAGTCGCAAACTGCGCATGCGCAACGTTCGCAGTGCGCCTGCGCCAAGTAAATTTGCAAAAAAGTTGTTTTTTTACTCACGGCTTAACGAAGAAATGTCATTGTTCTGGTGATCGGAGTGTGATTGACAGGAAGTGGGTGTTTCTGGGCGGAAACTGGCCGTTTTATGGGTGTGTGCGAAAAAACGCTGGCGTTTCTGGGAAAAACGCGGGAGTGTCTGAATAAACGGGGGAGTGTCTGGGTGAACGCTGGGTGTGTTTGTGATGTCAAACCAGGAACGAAACTGACTGAACTGATCGCAGTGCAGGAGTAAGTCTCGAGCTACTCAGAAACTGCTAAGAAATTTCTATTCGCAATTCTGCTAATATTTCGTTTGCAATTCTGCTATGCTAAGATACACTCCCAGTAGGCGGCGGCTTAGCGTGTGCAATGCTGCTAAAAGCAGCTAACGAGCGAACAACTCGGAATGAGGGCCATAGTTGGAAAACAACATATAAACCAAATGTATACATTTTTCTGCAGCGCTGAAGGTTCAGTTCTTTTCGTTTTTCTTGGAACTGTAGTTTAGCAAAATTGTTGCAATAAAGTAAAACATTATAAAAATAGAGTAGATACAGCTAGCTGCCTGCCAAGATAAAGTGTAGCGAACAGAAGAGAAAAAAACAACCCAAAAATAAAACTTACTTCTAAACTATCTACTTGTGAGTTGGAAATTTTCAGCTGACATGTAACAAAATGAATCTGACGAGAACCTCTCTGAGAGCTCAGATCCCTTTGATGTCAGATAAAATGTCCAACTCACAAGTGCATAGGTTAGAAACACATTTCTGCTTATTTAATTGTATTTATCCTTATTATTTTTATTGTCATTGTTTTATATGGGCGTCAATGGTTCTGCAGTGCCTATCAAAGGGCCTAATTCAAGACTGATTCCAAAACAACATTTTCCTCTAATGGGCAAAACCATGTGCACTGCAGGTGGGGCAGATGTAACATGTGCAGAGAGAGTTAGATTTGGGTGGGGTGTGTTGAAACTGAAATCTAAATTGCAGTGTAAAAATAAAGCAGCCAGTATTTACCCTGCACAGAAACAAAATAACCCACCCAAATCTAACTCTCTCTGCACATGTTGGCCCTCATTCCGAGTTGTTCGCTCGCTAGCTGCTTTTAGCAGCATTGCACATGCTAAGCCGCCGCCCTCTGGGAGTGAATCTTTGCTGTGCAGAATTGCGAACGAAAGATTAGCAGAATTGCGAATAGAAATTTCTTTGCAGTTTCCGAGTAGCTTGAGACTTACTCCTACACTGCGATCAGTTCTGTCCTTTTCGTTCCTGGTTTGACATCACAAACACACCCAGCGTTTGGCCAGACCCCCCCCCCCCCCCCGTTTCTCCAGCCACTCCCACGTTTTTCCCAGAAACGGCAGCGTTTTTTCTCACACACCCATAAAACGGCCAGTTTCCGCCCAGAAACACCCACTTCCTGTCAATCACACTCTGATCACCAGAACGATGAAAAATCTTCGTAAAGCCGTGAGCAAAATTCCAAACTATTGTGCTAATTTACTTGGCGCAGGCGCACTGCGAACATTGCGCATGCGCAGTTTGCGACTTATCGCACCGATGCGAAGAAAAAGAACGAGCGAGCAACTCGGAATGAGGGCCGTTATATCTGCCTCCCCTGCAGTGCACATGGTTTTGCCCATTAGAGGAAAATGTTGCTTTGCAATCAACCTTGAATTTGACCCAAAGTGCATAAACAGATGAGCAAAACAAGAGAAACAGTGACTTACAGCACAAGACAATGTGTAGGACAAGTACATGGTACGTACTGTATATAAACAATTCTGAATCAGCGGTCATAACAATCAAATTAGCAGCAAGGGTTAGGTGCCATCCCGGAATGGCTGGGAAGCTACTGATTTTCCCTGTCAGACCCTCCACTCCCCCCCCCCCCCCCCCTCGGCCACCCACAGCAGAGAACAAGTGGGCGGCCGAGGGGATCCGATGACGCGATTTGCACTGAATCGCGTTATCGTAGCTGCGCCCCCCGCTATACAGTGCCTAGCTTCTCAGCACTGTACAGCAGGGGGCGGAGCCACAATGACGTGTCGTGATGTCACCATGCACATGCCAATGCAAGAGGGTGACGGAGCAACGGAGAATGCCATGCTGCATTTGGCAGCAGGGCATCAGAAACAATTTCTTCTGGATGACCCTGCAGCTGGCCCGACTAGAAGACATCGCTAATGACTGCGGGAGCGTGCAAATCGGGCATACACACTGCCCGATATGTCCAATTTGTCTGTCATTCCAATTTGCCCCCAGAAACAACAAATTGGGCCAATATCTGTGTATTATATATCCTGTGAATTTGGGACCCACCAGACGAGGCCGTGGTTGGTGGGACCATATTTTTGGCCACAATTAAGCTAAGCACCTCAAATGTGCTCTGTGTTATATTGCACCAGATGAGGTCGTGGTTGGTGGCACCATATTTTTGGGCACAATTATGCTAAGCACCTCAAATGTGCTCTATGTTATATTGCACCAGATGAGGTCGTGGTTGGTGGCACCATATTTTTGGGCACAATTATGCTAGGCACCTCAAATGTGCTCCAGATGAGGTCGTGGTTGGTGGGACCATATTTTTGGGCACAATTATGCTAGGCACCTCAAATGTGCACCAGATGAGGTCGTGGTTGGTGGGACCATATTTTTGGGCACAATTATGCTAAGCACCTCAAATGTACTCTGTGTTATATTGCACCAGATGAGGTCGTGGTTGGTGGCACCATATTTTTGGGCAAAATAATGCTAAGCACCTCAAATGTGCTCTATGTTATATTGCAGTTTATTATAATTATTCTGAGTAGCAGTTTTTAGAATTTAGCATGTGAACCTGCATTTTCTCTTTTGTTCTGTGTGGAACTACAAGTCTAAGCAGGATAGCACCATTCATTATGTTTAAAATCAGGGTGTGCTGTCCAAGCCCCCCCTACCCCATCAACTCTCATTATTAGTCAACACTTAATTCACTTGATTCACAGGAGCACCAAAAAATACCATTAAATTGTTTAATTTGGATATGATTTAACCAACCATGAACTGATCTACCATTGTAGTCATATTACCTAACTGGAGATGTATGTAAATTCGATATTTACGTACATCTCCAATGCTCGCAGATAGGAGCGCGCGCAACAGCCGGGCTGTGCAAAGGCAGATCTGCTTCTGCAATGTCAATCACAGTACCCAAGGCCACAGCATGACTGACATGTGCTGGCATTTGAGGGTGGCGACATGGAGCGTACCAGAAAATGGGTGCATGATGGACTATTTTCTGGGTATGCCAAAGCTAATTGCAGCATCATTTCGCCGGACATCCTGAGGTTACTCAGATGCAGTGGTGCAAGTAGAATTTTTTTCTTAGCATACTGATAGTAAAAATGGGCGTGGTCACGTGTCATGAGTGGGCATGGTCACAGGAAACTAGGGGAGTGGCTACATGGCAATAGGGGCATGGCCACATTATGCCACACACCGTAATGCCCATTACACATCATGCCACACACCATAATGCCCATTACACATCATGCCACACACAGTTATGCCACTGGCACCATTTTACAAAAATGCCCCTTATAAATTATGCCCCAGTGGTGGGCACCATATTTCTTAATGGTACTCCGTACCCACCTGTACCACCCTACTTTCAGCACTGCTCTAATGTCCAATGGTCACAAAGATCTGAATCAAGCCAAGAGTTCATATTCTTAAAGGGCAATTCAAAAGTAATAAAAAGAAAACACTGCTAAACAATGCAGAGCGGTATCACATGATCACATTAGTCTTATGCACGAGCGCTGCCAATAATTATTAGACACTAAATTACAAGAGTATTCATTTTTTATTAACTCCAATATTTCCTCTAGAAAAAGGTACTTTCTTAGTAAACCCATCGAGTCCTTTGATTACTGGTTATGTACTGTCTGACAGATTCTGTTGGATACCTGATGACTTCAGTGGCCCCATAAACAGCCGCAGAGGGGCAACGCCACCAGTTTTTTTACTTTTTGCACCAGGCATATTTGAATTGAAGGTCATGAGATTTGTTTACTTGTGTATGGTGTGTGGTCTTCCATGTGACAACTGATATCCTTATGTATAGAGTAGGGGGGTGTACTGTTCCATACATGAATGTTGGGAAGACCCTTACGGTCCACCAAGTCAATGAAGGACCAATAACCTTTCTATTTTTTTTATTTTTTTATTAAAGAGCTTTTCGGCAATTATTTGATCAGTCTATGAAACCAACGGCCTTCCAGCTGTTTTAATAGAACTATAAGTCTCAGCATGCCCTGCCACAGGACAGTCTCTCGCAATATCCTCAATACACTGTTTTGATTTAAAATTTCCTGCATTTGTTCTAGATAAAATTTTGCATCCTTCTTATTTAAATAAAGGCTGATCATTACTATGGGGGGGGGGGGGGATGCAATTAGCTCTGTTTTTTTTCTCCTAGGCGAAAAAACCCTGAGTTTCTCCTTCTTTTTAGCGGGCAAATGGGGATTCGCCCTATGCAATAGCAGGGCTTTCTTTTCGCCTAGGCGAAAATGCGGGCCATTTTCAACAATTTTGAGGCATTTTTCGCCAATGCCTTTTCACTTTAAAAAAAAAAGGTGAAAAGACATTAGCGAAAATGCCTTCAAAATGGACAAAAACAGCCCGCAATTGAATATTTAGTTGCATACCCCCATATGTATTTAAGAGGACTGTTAAATATGACACAACCGAACATATCGGATCAGAACAGCAAATGCAATAAACAACGGAAATCAATGCAACACTCTAGAAAACCAGGGAACGTTTATAATTCCCAAGGCTTTATTAGGGGTTAATGTAGAGAACTAAACAGATAGTCTGGGGTCAGAAGCAGCAAGGGTGTGTGGAAAATTTCCTGGGAGACCAACAAGGAAAGCCAAAAAGCCAAATCTATATTCAATACACCAGACCCAGTGACGCCTTTGTGTATATACAGTATACGGTATATACTGTACGCCTTTGTATTTTTTTCAATCACTAGTGAAAGAAATGGCAGGGAGCGTTAAACAGAAGGTTCATGAAAAGTGCGTAAATTAAAATACCTGTTCGTATTTTCTCTTGAATACCAGTCACTGAGAAGCATCTGTCAGTAAGATAAAACCAGTTACCACATTGCAGATTAGAGAGACATACTGTATCGTTATATGATGCACAATATTATACAGGAGACCCTGAACGCACGATGTATGGAAACATTTACACTAGAAGTGTGTGTTTAGATTGCAGACTTGACCCGTGATAACACGGTAACATATTGTAACAACAACGTAACACGTGACAAAGTTCTGCTTTAATACCGCAACATGTGACGGAGTATTGTGTGTCAGGATGCAGGCTTACTGCGCTCACCATGCTGCGGACTCAGTTACAACCTGCGGACGCCACGGGTTCTATTCCCACTCCATGGGTGTTGTGGACACCCACGAGTGGAAATAATCCGTGTTGGGCGGCATGCCAACCATCGGGATAGTGAGGGGTCTGGATTTTGGTGGAGGTCATGTGACCGTAGGTCTCCCGACCGCCGGTCACATGAATACCACCCGTAGCTCTGGGCGCTAGGGTTAATAGGGGATCCTAGCGCTGTCCCAGAGTTTAGAGCGGTCTCCGGGAAAATGGCGCTGCGGACATTTTTCCAGAGATTTTCATGCTGTGCATGCGTGAAACACTAGGAAAATTGTCGCCACACCATTTTCCCAGTGATTTCTGCAGCGCCAGGGGACACTGGAGGGTAAGTATGGAAAATAATGGGTAAAGGGGGTGCAGTCTGGGCCCCACTGGACCTTGGGAGCCTGTGAACACCGCACACACTACACCTATTAAAAATACACCTGTGCACCAGTAAATATTGACACAACAGGGGCTTTTTAAGGCAGCTAGAACTAAAGTCAGATCACACGAGGGTGTGACAGTCCCCAAACATCAGGGGGTTGTCCCGTCGACAGCAGGACGGTTGGGTGGTATGATATTATTAATATGAGTTGTTTTGCATACATCTCAGCCAGTTCACAATGCTAAGAAACAGGCAAGTTTATGCCGGCAGCGTACAGCCGAGCTCCAAAAACTCCCTGATTCTCTCATCGTCTTCTCCGTGATTGGGTCTCAAAAGAAAAAAATACATAAATAAAAGTCAAAAGTGCCAGAACAATTACTAAGCAGAGCCTAAAGCACCTGTGTGCAATTTCTGCCGCTCTGCGACCTGCTAGCGTACAAAGTGGTGTCAATTTTTTTTTTTTGGGAGCACATTCAGGAGCAATTAGATCATTTTTGTTTAATAGTGGTGCTTAATAAATGACACTTGAACTGTTTAATACATGATTAATAAATGCTTAAGTGTATAATAAATGACTCTTGAACTGTTTTTTTTCTGTACCTAAAACATAAATATTTCTATGTTACGTTTACGTGATTAAAAACAATTTTTTTTCGATTCTCAGGTTTTTTTTTAATTGAAGTCGACGCTTTCTTTTTAATTTTTTGCTTTAAAATAAAATAAAATTGTAACCTGTAACATTCCAGTGGTTTGTAAGATTCTGTGCACTCAAGCCCAGCGAGTAAGAGGTTAATGATTCTGCTTTGATTCAGTGGGTGCACAGAAAATATGTTTCTGTCATCAGCACCACTTCCACATAAGAATTATAATTCAATTCAGCTCCTGCCAAAAAATATTAATATGCTTAAAAAAAAAAAGGTTTCCAGTGTTTCCATTAGAATTCCATAACTCTATGTAATAGTGATTTTTTCCCCCTGCATCTGATCTAGAGGGATTTCTACTTAATTCAACTACAGCAAGAGACAACTAAACAGGAGTGATAATGTTAAAACTCACAGCTCTAATGGTGTTAAAGTTTGTAGTAATTGCACCAACTGTGGCCCCCGGGGCCAGTCTGTGGGTCTGATTCAGGAGCAAATACAAAAAATACTTAGCAAAAAAAAAAAAAGAACAATTTGCCCCAGAAAGTCATGTTGCAATGTAAAGTGGTGCAAATTTGCTCCTAACTATTTATCAGGCTCTTTGTACGTACAGCGTAGGCAGCACATGAGTCCCCAAGGCGATATGTGGTCAGCATACCGTTCGTCGGGATCCAGGCTGTCACAATACCGACCCCGGGATCCTGACTGGGGCACCATACCGCCGCCAGTACACTGGTGAGGTAGGTGATTCCCCCTCTATAGATGTCCACGACACCCATAGAGGGAGAATAGAACCTGTGGTGAGCGTAGCTCGCCACGGAGCCCACAGCATAAAGTGGACTAGTTGGCCAAAACAACCCATCAGCTCCTCATTTATCTAGCACAGTCTTGGGCAGCTTTTTCCATTTACTGTACCTCTCTCCATGCTGAAAATGTTCAAGGGCCTACTGTGAGATGCGGAGAAGCTGTGATCAGTGTGGGTGTGGGTGGGGTCAGAGCCACGTGAGTGTGTACACCCAGGGCCGGCTCCAGGCATGTTCGACTGGAGCGGCCGCGCGGGGCGCCACTCTTTTAGGGCGCCGCACGCTGCGGCCGCCATATTCCTGCCTGGAGCCAGCCTTCAAACTGTGTGTGTGTGCGCGCAGCGCGCTGTGCGGCGCCGGCGTCTGACGTTAGACGCCGGCGCCGCGCAGCGCAGACGGAATCGTTCATCCGTCCAGCCGCCCGCCCGCCTGCCTGCCTGCCTGGGCCCACAGCAGTACTCCCCCTCCCGGCTCCCAGCACCGCAGTCCGCAGTGACAATGCCATGTAAGTTAAAATCTGCACTGTGGGGGCATTATATATCTGGCACTGTGGGGGCATTATGTTTATTCATGTGGGGGCATATCTGCACTGTGGGGGCATTATATATCTGGCACTGTGGGGGCATATCTGCACTGTGGGGGCATTATATATCTGGCACTGTGGGGGCATAGCTGCACTGTGGGGGCATTGTTTCTTGCACTGTGGGGGCATATCTGCACTGTGGGGGCATTATATATCTGGCACTGTGGGGGCATATCTGCACTGTGGGGGCATTATATATCTGGCACTGTGGGGGCATATCTGCACTGTGGGGGCATTATATATCTGGCACTGTGGGGGCATAGCTGCACTGTGGGGGCATTGTTTCTTGCACTGTGGGGGCATATCTGCACTGTGGGGGCATTATATATCTGGCACTGTGGGGGCATATCTGCACTGTGGGGGCATTATATATCTGGCACTGTGGGGGCATATCTGCACTGTGGGGGCATTATATATCTGGCACTGTGGGGGCATAGCTGCACTGTGGGGGCATTATGTTTCTTGCACTGTGGGGGCATATCTGCACTGTGGGGGCATTATGTATCTGGCACTGTGGGGGCATATCTGCACTGTGGGGGCATTATATATCTGGCACTGTGGGGGCATAGCTGCACTGTGGGGGCATTATGTTTCTGGCACTGTGGGGGCATATCTGCACTGTGGGGGCATTATGTATCTGGCACTGTGGGGGCATATCTGCACTGTGGGGGCATTATATATCTGGCACTGTGGGGGCATATCTGCACTGTGGGGGCATTATATATCTGGCACTGTGGGGGCATAGCTGCACTGTGGGGGCATTATGTTTCTGGCACTGTGGGGGCATATCTGCACTGTGGGGGCATTATGTATATGGCACTGTGGGGGCATATCTGGCACTGGGGGCATTTATGTATCTGACACTGTGGGGGGCAATAATGCATCTGGCACTGTGTGGGCACTTATGCATCTGGCAATATGTGGGCATTTATGTATCTGGCACTGGGGGGATTTATGTATCTGGCCCTGTGGTGGCATATCTGGCACTGTGCGGGCATTTTTATATATGGCACAGTGGGGACATATCTGGCACTGTGTGGGCATTTTTATATCTGGCACTGTGTGGGCACTTATGTATCTGGCACTGCGGGGGCATCATGTATCTGGCACTGTGGGGGGCATATCTGCACTGTGGAGGCACTTATGTATCTGGCACTTTGGGGGCATTTATGTATCTGAACTGTGGGTGCATATCTGGCACTGTGTGGCCATTTATGTAGCTGGCACTGCTGGGGGGCATGTCACGTGTAGCTGGCACTGCTGGGGGGCATGTCATGTAGTGTTCCCGCTAGGCGTCTGTGGCTAGGCAATGTGTCTCAGTGCTGTGCCTGGCGCAAAGTGTATAGGAGGTTCTACCTGGTGCAGTGTGTATTAGCTGCACTACTGTGTGGTGTAATGCAAATTGCCACTATTATGTGGCCACGTACCTTCCCCACGAAGTAACTCCCATTAATTTTTGATGCGCGCCTTCGGCGCGCACTGTCCATGCTTTGACATATAGGTGTGGGAACAACAAGCAGTATGTACATCATTTTGCCCTCCTAACTTAAAAATGTGCCCTCCCTGTGATCAGCACCATGCCCTAAAAAGTGAACACTATCCTGTGTAGCTGGCACTACTGGGGGGCATGTCATGTGTAGCTGGCACTGCTGCGGGGCATGTCATGTGTAGCTGGCACTGCTGCGGGGCATGTCATGTGTAGCTGGCACTGCTGGGAGGCATGTCATGTCTATCTGGCACTGCTGGGAGGCATGTCATGTCTATCTGGCACTGCACATTATGTGTATCTGGCACTATACTGGAGACATTGTGTGTAAGGAACACTACTGTGGCTATGTGTAAGGCTGCTAATTGTGTGAAAATATTTTTACAGTTTGATGATATGAAGTTACGAGTCCACGCCCACTTTTCCAGAGGCCACACCCACTTTTCCGGGAGCGCGCGCACCTTCGGCGCGCGCATGGGGGGGGGGGGGGGCGCTTTTACATTTTCTCGCTCAGGGTGCTAGTAGGCCTGGAGCCGGCCCTGTGTACACCCCTAAACTATCAGCCCCACTGTTTCCCTGAGTACATAAAAAATATTAATACAAAATTGCATACATTTCTGAGAAAACTAGAAAAACAATTTAATACTTATAATTTATGGCTGACTGTGTGGCCAGCTGGGTGGCTAGTGATCATCATGCTGCCATGATGATGGGCCTATTTTTATGTGGAGGCCTGGAGCTGCAGCTCCATCCGCCCCATTGTTAATCTGGCCCTGTCTCCATGGCTTGATACAACTGCCCTTACGTTTCTCTGTGGCTCCCTGGGTGCGGCCTCCTCCTCACATCTGGCAGGTAAGTAGAGTACAATCCAGATAGACGCTCTGGGACTGGGAGAGGTGATGCTATGCAGGGGAGGGGTAAGGCAGGTGACAAACCATGCAGGGGTGGGGTAAGGGAGGTGACAAACCATGCAGGGGTGGGGTTAGGCAGGTGACACGTCATGCAGGGGAGGGGTAAGGCAGGTGACACGTCATGCAGGGGAGGGGTAAGGCAGGTGACACGTCATGCAGGGGAGGGGTAAGGCAGGTGACACGTCATGCAGGGGAAGGGTAAGGCAGGTGACAAGCCATGCAGGGGAGGGGTAAGGCAGGTGACACGTCATGCAGTAGTGGGGTAAGGGAGGTGACAAACCATGCAGGGGTGGGGTTAGGCAGGTGACACGTCATGCAGGGGAGGGGTAAGGCAGGTGACACGTCATGCAGGGGAGGGGTAAGGCAGGTGACACGTCATGCAGGGGTGGGGTTAGGCAGGTGACACGTCATGCAGGGGAGGGGTAAGGCAGGTGACAAGCCATGCAGGGGAGGGGTAAGGCAGGTGACACGTCATGCAGTAGTGGGGTAAGGGAGGTGAATGTGGCAAAATGTGTTAGAGGTGGAGGGGCATTACATCTACTGTGTGTGGCTGATGTGGACATACCATTACACCATCTGTCAGATTCCCAATGGGGAACAATTACTAGGAGTATATGTGTTTAGAGGATCCTCCTGAGGTTGTGCTCCCCTACACTACTAGAACCACAGTACATGCCTAAATTTAAAAGGCAACATGAACAAATATATATGGAACATTTTCCCTATCCTGACAGAACATAAGATATTACACACGGCAGATAAACTTGCAATAAAGCTGATTACTGGTTATTGTTCTCCGCTTTCAGCCAATTTAGACTAGGAGTGGCTCCCTGCAGTGTCCTTCAATAGTTAGCCTGATTTGGTTATGAAAAAATGCTCTCCCATGTTCGTTTCCTCCGAAATATCTTAAACTCTAACAAGCTTGGAAAGCTCGCCATAAATACTTGTGGTTGTTATTAAAAATTTGAGTTTATTTTTGGCTGCAAGTCGGGTACCTAAAATTAAAGACAATGTTTTACTTTCAGACGTTCGCGGGAAAAGCTCACAAAGCTCACCAGATCATGGGGGGGGGGGGGATCTCCTGCGCAAACCGTAAGGCGCAGCAGGGCAGTCACCAAATCACCGGACCCACTCAACACCGGTGAGTAATCTCTGTACTGTATTGTGGCCAGAGCCGGCCCTAACCAATATGATGCCCTAGGCAAGATTTTGGCTGGTGCCCCCTAGCACCACCGCTGGTTCCGCTTCTGACCTGCACCTCTTTCCCAGCACCATCACACCTCACCCATAGCAGTCCTTATTTTGGTGTTTGTACCCCCTGTACTTTAAATAGGAACAACTCGCACATTTGGCGCACAGCCCAAAAGGGGTGTGTTTTTGCTGGCAAGGGGCAGTACTGCAACTTTATTTACATTTGATCATGCGATAGTGTCCATAATTCATATTACATCCCACAGTAGTATCACTTTACCTTATAAACGTTACTCCTCACAGTAGAGCCCCTTATTCACATTACATCACACTGAATTGCTCCTTATTCACATTACACCACATCCTATTCACATTAGAATATACGCAACACCACATAGTAGAGCACCTTATACACATAATGCCACACATTAGTAATGCATTTATACACATAATTCCACACAGTAATGCCCCTTACACATATGAGACACTGTATTAATGTCCTTATAAACATAATGCACCTTACACATTATGACAACCTTTATTAATGCCCTTTTACACATAATGTCCCTTACACATATGCCGCACTTTATTAATGCCCTTATACACATAATGACACACAAAGTGCCACCTACACATTTGCTGCACATTATTAGTGCCCCTTTACACATAATGACACACATACAGTGGTACCCTATTACACATAATGACACACATTGTGCCCCTTACACAGGTGTTGCACATTATTAACGCATTTTTACATGACACACATAATGCTCCTTACACATATTCTGAACACTACTGCACAACCAACCCACTTACATGCACACAGCACTCACACTGCCACTAACACTGTGACCTCTGCCTCTGCCTGGATACAGATGTGTCCTCATTAATCTTGCCTCAATGCTAACATCGGGCACCTTTTTTTTAAAATGATAATACATCGTATTTGCATTGCTATGTGGCTAGGATGCACAAGCAGCTTCTGCTGATTAAAATGATATGCAGCATGCCTATAAACTGTGTGAGACTGTGGCTGTGTCTGCATATGAAATGCTACACACAGAATATAGGCATGCTGCATATCATTTTAATCAGCAGAAGCTGCTGATGCCCCTAGGCATATCAAATGCCCTAGGCAATTGCCTAGTTTGCCTATGCCTATGGCCGGCTCTGATTGTGGCTTTGGTGCAGCTGCTCTTTAATAATCCTGCAATCTTTCTTAGTTCTCCTTGTACAAAATATTGTCACCCCAAGAAAGTACCAATGGCACGCTCTCTTATATTTTCTATACTGTACTAGACAAGTGACAAAGTCTAATATGGATTAGAGCATCTTTTTGCACTATAACCTGTGTGCCCTACGATCTGATAAGTAACATTTCCATAGGAATAATGAATCAGTATCAATGTATTTGTTCGGCCAACACAGAACTGAAAAACATCCATTTGCTCTACAAATCCCAGGACATCATAAATCTGTGCTGTGAAAGATAGTGTCACAATTGGACCCAGTCATCCAAGAGACGCGGACAATTTGGGTACGGTTACAAAGAAGAGGAATTACAATGAGCATTACAAGTGCAATCATTATGTATGAACTTTGTTCTGGGGTGGCCGTAGAGACAAGTTTCTACTGACTTCTAGATGGAAGATATCAAGTGGTCTCCTATTCACATGACATCACGGTCATACAATTGCTGAACATGGTGCTATAGCAGAGGGACAGAAACGTATGATCTGTATAAGTGACTGAAGTATGCTAGATATAGTGACTCCAATGACCTATTGGAGTGAAGTACTTATGTCTAGATTTACAGCGCACTAGAAAAAAAGCCCCAGCTGCAGAATTTTGGAATATTCAGAACCAGGGCCTATGTACATGTTCCCAAAGAAGCACAACAAGCGCCAAGCTTCTGTCTAACTTACAGCGAGAGCCAAACAGGAGCAGAGGCAGATTGTTACTTGTCTGGTTGGGGGGTATGTAGTACTCTCCTCTATGCTCTCCCGGTGATTGATGTCTGATGTCATGGGAGGTGGGGCTTAGGTCCGCCAGAAGTGGGGGTGGGGCTTAGGTATGGGGATTAACTCAGGCACTACTAAACAAGCTGGCTACTAGACTGCATCAGCTGTCAGATAGGGCTGACGTTATAGCAGTGGAGTGGCTTCCCATGAGAAAGGCTTTCTTTGTTACCACAGGTGGACTGGCAGTCCCACGGGAAAAGAACATCCCCCTCCCCCGGGTCTGTCTGTGTAGCTGTGATTTGCAGGGAGCGTTTCCTGTGGGATGTCACTGCCACTGGTAGGCAGTCCTTGTGGGTGCCATATTTTACTGGGGGGGGGGGGGGGGGGCTGTCCTACACCCCCTATGTAAAATCTGCCACTGAACAGGAGGTTATAGCAGAAGTTTAGCGCTGGATATTTGCGTAGCTTCAATTTAAACAATTTCAGAAGTAGTTCATAATGAGTAACCAGATCAATCAGAAGCAGGGAAATTAGCAAACATACATAGAAATCGAATTACGTAAGCCAGATATTGAAGAAAGAGAGAGTAATATAGTTACAGGAAGGTATAGGTCTGGGAACTAAGAAGTGTGATTGAAGGCAAAGGTCTCAGATTCAAGGAAAGATTTAAAAGAAAAATCAGGATCAGAGTCCTCAACCAGTTAGAGATGACAGGAACCAATGGTGCATCAACAACACTGGAAGGAGAAGATTACCTTGTATCCAACAGCTACAGACAAGTCACGGAACCATGTCACGGAACCATGTCACGGAACCATGTCCTGATATTGCAAACTGCAATCTGAGTTCTTCGTAGGCATGTGAGTGAGCATCCACTAAGAGCTTGGAATGCAGTCAAAAGTTTCATGAAATGTATGAAATAATCCCAGGATATCAATCTGAAGAGATCAGCAGAAGATGACCAAAACGCTGTCCTCAACGCATCTCAACGCTCCAGGTTTTAAGTTTATTCATTCTTGGCCACAGAAGTCTATCCATGCTTGCTCACAGGTGATTTAATTAGCATCTAAATTAATTTAATTTAGCAATCTGTGCTGAGCTTTGGATATCTAAAACCTGGACCGTTGGGATACCTTCAGGACTGCATTTGAGAACCTTTGGAATGCAGTGATAAGTTGCAATAAGTTGTCACTTGTTCAAGTTAGGAGATAGCTCAGCCTCCTGGTCTAGAAGACAGCTGGGGGAAATTTACTAAAGGTAAATTTTGGCTAATCTGTCTTTTTTTGTGTGAAAAAAACTTGATTTTGCTAATTACAAAATTACTAAGAATCAGTTTGCATGGAAGTCGCATGTCAAATGCGACTTCACACTCCAAATTGCAACAGGTCACCAATGGCACAAATATAATCAAAATAACATTGGTAACAATGGAAATGGCATATTTACATGTCTTTGCAAATGCGCATGAAATCGCAACAAAATCGCATCTAAATCGTACCTCAGTGGACTAAATCAATGCACTGGTTTTTTTTTTTGAGCATGTTGACATGTGAGAACCATTTTTTCCCCTAAATTCCATCCAAAGCCGCACCAAAATCACACAAAAAAAAAACACCTCAATGCACCACTTCCAAAAAGCAACATGTGAAAACCATTATAATGAAGCCTAAATCAGAATGCTAAAGCCCACCCACTTACCTGCAGAACTCACTTTCTGCTCTCAGCCATGGCAGGTTATGGAGTAGCCTGGATCCAGGTAGTGATTTCACGTGGCTGCACCAGCTGACTGACAAGGCCCAGGTGCAAGAAGCAGCACAGAGGAACCAGCAGCTCAGAATGTGTGTGGGCATTTTGTCACTTTATAGCCACCTGTGGTGCAAATCGAGGTGCGACTTACGGTACAAATTGAATTGTGAGTTGGTTTGTTTTGGCATGTGACTACTGCGACTTATAGCGCTTTCATGTGTGACAACTAAAGCGACTTCGCTTGCAAATCCCGTAAAATTGAACAAAAATCGCACACGCCACAATTCGAACACACACAGTCAAAACGCTTGTTAGTAAATGTGTGATTTTTGTTCAGCGACTAGGGGTGATAAAGGGTGATTATTGGCGATTTGTAACCTCTGCTAAAATCAATTCTAAGTAAATTCCTCCCCTAGTGTCAGACGGGTCATCATCTATGGAGGTAAACTGTGTTCCAGCAGGTTGCAGCCAAGAGATGGTGTGTGTGTGCCATTTTCTAGAGGGTCTGAAACAGCCAGAAGCTCAACCATTGCAACATAGACACCACCAATGGTGTATCAGTTTGCACGTGGAGAGAAGGTCGATGCTTGAGCATATTTATGTCAGACACCGTCACCTATGTGACCTAGTGGAACCCGATCGTCTTGTGTTTGTATACTGTCAGCCGTCCTTTCAGATGATAGTTGATATTTTGCGGTTTAATATACAGTACATCCCAGGCACTAGGTGGCATCGTTAATTTGTTAATATAGTTTGTTTTTAAAGTATAGAAGACAGGGAACCTGAAGCTGACAGTTGATGTGATGAGATGCTGCTGCTGCTGCTGGTGATGATGATGATGATGATGTTTCAGAAGTAGTTTGCGAGTTTTTATTTTGATTAAAAATAATTTTGAATAAAAAATAAATTCAACAGACAACCAATCAAAGCATAACGTCGTACACAGACATATCGGGAATAAACACCCGCGGCTCTGCTCACGATATATATCAGCTGTCGGCTTGAACTGCCGATATATACCGGCCAGTGTGTACCCAGGTTTAGAAACTGTAATGAGACTGGAAGGACATGACACATGACGACACAGGACCACAGTCCAGGATAAGGTGAGGAAAGTCTGGTCAATGGGGAGTCTCCGTGCCATGCAGCCTAAATGCAGTGGGTGTAATAATCAATATTTATTATATGCACAATTATGATATCATATATGCACAGAGGCACGTATGGAAAATGCAAAATATGTCAGAAGAACATCCCCTGAAACATTCTGTGAGGGTCATTCCGAGTTGATCGCTTGCTGCCGTTCTTCGCAGCATAGCGATCAGGCTAAAAATCGGCTGTTGTGCGCATGCGTATGGGCCGCAGTGCGCACGCGCCAAGTAATTTCACACAAAACTAACCAATTTTACACAGGGGCGAGCAACGCTTTTCAGTCGCTCTGCTGATCGGTGAGTGATTGACAGGAAGTGGGTGTTTCTGGGCGGAAACTGACCATTTTCTGGGAGTGTGCTAAAAAACGTAGGCGTGTCAGGCTAAAACGAAGGAGTCATACTTTTCTCTTTTCGCACATATATGCTTTCCCCCTTTTTTTGACTCTTGGCGCACCGCCATACGGACAGATAGGAATTGCTGATATCTAGCATTATTGTCCATTCCTGGCTTCTATATTATTACCTATGTACTTCGAATCTAGGTCGGTACAGGATCAAAGACCCTCTTTTTCTGTAAAACGCAGGAGTGGCTGGCCGAACGCAGGGCGTGTTTGTGACTTCAAACCAGGAACTAAACGGACTGAGGTGATCGCAATCTAGGAGTAGGTCTGGAGCTACTTAGAAACTGCAGGAAAAGATTTTCAAGCAATTCTGCTAATCTTTCGTTCAGAGGGCGGCGGCCTAGCGTGTGCAATGCTGCTAAAAACAGCTAGCGAGTGATCAACTCGCAATGAGGGCCTGTATTACCCTAGCTTATCAAATCAAACACACAAGTGCACGCCAGGCTTAAATGCCCCCCCCCCCTACAGACACACACATTCCCTAAATTTTCACCATCTCTTTTGTCTAGCAGCGTTTTCCATTTTTGCCTTTTTATCTTAATTAAAAACTTACACCTTAATTGAACATTAATTACCAATATTGAAATTTGTCTGAGCTCTCATCTTAGTGCTGTCGAGCGAGTTTACCTGCAAACTATATACTTCCATCATCCTGATCCCTGCCTGGGTTTACAGCGTCTGTATATATACGTGTTTGTAAACAGCCGTTTACCCTTCGCACCGAGTCCTGATACTTGATAGACAAACAGTATCCACCTTTTATTCCTAAGAATTAGCCAGAGAAAATGTAATTTTCAAATCTCGTTCCCCATCATGATCTGTTTCTGTTTCAGAACACGGCGCTGTCATATTTTCTTACTGTGCCAGCTGTTCGTATCCCTGCCACCATGGCAACTAATATGAGTTGGTTGAGTGTTGTGCCAGCCAATTGGGCACCTGTGCTTGCCTTGTTTCCGCACCCCCCACCTGCCGAACCTGTTAGTCTTTTCAGTGTTGCTGCTGTATGGTATAGTTATAGCGTTGGCAGGGGTTTATGGGGGCACAGAATGGGGTTGCCCCTGCAGTAGGCAGTGGTTGTACGGCTGCGGCAATCTCTGGAGCAGCTGTAATGTTATCATGAAAGGTCAGAGAGGATTAAATGCACAACACTGGCGAATGCAGAAGCCTAATAAGGGGCAGTGTTTTCTGCAGAATCTAAATGTCACAAATGAATGGGTGATGGAGACAGCTCTGTACAGATGTATAACCCGACCGCATTAATGTAACGGTCAAGGCACCGTCAGCTCACACAGAACATCCTCCAAATGTATCGATTTTCTGTGCAAGTCACATTGGAAAAGAAACTGACATCCGAAGCGCAATTCCCAGCAAGTGTATTCCAGCCGGGGGGAGAGAGACAGATACATACTGTAGCTGATAGGGTCATAGATATTATGACTAGCCTTATGTCTATCTATCTATCTATCTATCTATCTATCTATCTATCTATCTATCTATCTATCTATCTATCTATCTATCTATCTATCTATCTCTACTCACCACCTGGTAACCTGGCTGTGGTGTGTTTAGCTGGTGTGCTCTGGGCAGGCTTGGACTGGCCCACAGGGGCAGAGCCGGCCTTAGGCATAGGCAAACTAGGCAAATGCCTAGGGCATTTGATATGCTTAGGGGCACCAGCAGCTTCTGCTGATTAAAATGATATGCGGCATGCCTATATTCTGTGTGTGACTGCGGCTTTATCTGCATACGAAATGCTACGTTGCAGTGTATTCCTGGAAATCACTGTAATGTAGCATTTCGTATGCAGATACAGCCGCAGTCACACACAGAATATAGGCATGCTGCATATCATTTTTATCAGCGGAAGCTGCTTGTGCATCCTAGCCACATAGTAATGCAAATAAGATGCATTTTCATAAACAAATGGTGCCCAATGTTAGCAGAGCTGCCAGCTGACTCATGCCAGGTATCTCCTGCAGAACTAGCAGCGGTGCTAGGGGGCACCAGCCAAAATCTTGCCTAGGGCATCATATTGGTTAGGGCCGGCTCTGCACAGGGGTACAGGGAAACCACCGGTTCCAGACTGTGCACTGAATTATACATTATACATATGTTACCTTATACTGTACTATGGTGTATTTTCTACAGTGCATTGTGTTATTAATCTGTTATTAATCTGGTACATTATCATGCATGCTGCTGCAGCTGAATTTACTGTATATATTTATGAAGGGGCCCAGACGTTGCACTCTCTAATGGTTAGTAAAACCAATGAGGTTGCAGGCCACACCCCCTCTTCAGAATGGCCACACCCCTAAACATGGGCCCCCACCACTGCATTCCCCCGGTGGGCCCTACATGCCCCAGTCCAACACTGGCTCTGGGTTTTGCAGCCTGCTGGGAACATGTGGGTAATCAGAAGTACCTGAGAGCTTGTCTTAGGGCCTAATTTAGGGGGTCATTCCGAGTTGTTCGCTCGCAAGCTGCTTTAAGCAGCTTTGCACACGCTAAGCCGCCGCCTACTGGGAGTGAATCTTAGCTTATCAGAATTGCGAACGAAAGATTAGCAGAATTGCGAATAGACACTTCTTAGCAGTTTCTGAGTAGCTCCAGACTTACTCGGCATCTGCGATCAGTTCAGTGCTTGTCGTTCCTGGTTTGACGTCACAAATACACCCAGCGTTCGCCCAGACACTCCTCCGTTTCTCCAGCCACTCCCGCGTTTTTCCCAGAAACGGTAGCGTTTTTTCACACACTCCCATAAAACGGCCAGTTTCCGCCCAGAAACACCCACTTCCTGTCAATCACACTCCGATCACCAGAACGAAGAAAAAACCTCGTAATGCCGAGAGTAAAAATCCTAACTGCATAGCAAATTTACTTGGCGCAGTCGCACTGCGGACATTGCGCATGCGCATTAGCGATTATTCGCTCCGTTGCGACAAAAAAATAACGAACGAACAACTCGGAATGACCCCCTTAGAGTTGATCGCAGCAGCAAATTTGTTAGCAGTTGGACAAAACCATGTGCACTGCAGGGGGGGGGGGCAGATGTAACATGTGCAGAGAGAGTTAGATTTGGGTGGGGTGTGTTCAAACTGAAATCTAAATTGCAGTGTAAAAATAAAGCAGCCAGTATTTACCCTGCACAGAAACAATATAACCCACCCAAATCTAACTCTCTCTGCACATGTTACATCTGCCCCACCTGCACTGCACATGGGGAGTCATTCCGACCCGTTCGCTTGCTGAGTTTTCACGCAGCAGAGCGAACGGGTCCCTGCTGCGCATGCGCCTGCACCTTTGTGCGCCTGCGCAGGCGTGGCGGCCGACGACCGTGGCAGGACAGCGATCGCCTCTGCCGGATTGACAGGCAGAGGCGATTGATGGGTGGGAGGGGGCAAAACGGCGGCGTTTGGCTGCCGTTTCGTAGGCGCGGTCCGGCCAACGCAGGCGTGGCCAGACCGAATGGGGGCTAAAGCTGCGCTGGCCGGGAGTTACTCCTGAAGTGCAAAGGCATCGCCGCTGTGCAATGCCTTTGCACTTCTGCGAGGGGGGGCCGGACTGACATGCGGGGCGGACTAGCCCTGTGCTGGGCGTCCCCCCGCATGTCAGGAAAGATGATCGTAGCTGTGCAAAATTTTGCACAGCTACGATCAACTCGGAATGACCCCCTAGGTTTTGCCCAACTGCTAACAAATTTGCTGCTGTGAACAACTCTGAATTACCCGTTAAACCTCTGCTGGGAACAGGTGACAGGCCTGGGGGAAGCTACTGTTAGGGGTCCTGGAACGCAGTGGTAATTGTATTTTGCTAAATCTTTCTGTAAACTGTTGTGACCTGTAACCTGCTTATGAACTGCTGCCTGGGGAAGCTGTGGAAAAATAAACCCCGCGTTTGGAACTTTTACCTGATATATATAAAGAGAGTGAGAGATTTATCTATCTCTTTACCTATCTATATTTTTGTCTATCGATAGCTATCATCTATGCATTCAACTATCTAATATATCTATCTATCTATCCATCTATATAATCTATCTATCTATCTATCTATCTATCTATCTATCTATCTATCTATCTATCTATCTATCTATCTGTCTATCTTATCATGTACTGTGTATACATCTATCTATCTATCTATCTATCTATCTATCTATCTATCTATCTATCTATCTATCTTATCATGTACTGTGTATACATCCATCTATCTATCTATCTATCTATCTATCTATCTATCTATCTTATCAAGTACTGTGTACACATCCATCTATCTATCTATCTATCTATCTATCTATCTATCTTATCATGTACTGTGTATACATCCATCTATCTATCTATCTATCTATCTATCTATCTATCTATCTATCTATCTATCTATCTTATCAAGTACTGTGTACACATCCATCCATCTATCTATCTATCTATCTATCTATCTATCTATCTATCTATCTATCTATCTATCTTATGGGCTATGATTTCCCCTAGTTCTGGGAATGCTGTGGGTGTCCCTATGGGTCATCACACTCTTACAAAGACAGGTTAATTCAGCGTGCGCAGTCATGCGTTCAGTCTGGGACAGAGACATAAGCGCATGTGACCTCGCTATAGACGCCTGGCTTTAGGTAATATGGAAACAAACAGTCAGATAGAGGCAGGCGCAGGACTCGGAGCTCACACAGCAGGTTTAGGGGAATGATTAGGCTGAGTAAATGCCTTCCTATCTCTGATGAATACCCAGGTGTTGTTGTCTGTGTATTAATAATCTTCCTGTACAAGTCGGCTGTGATTTGCAGTAAGCACTGTGTAATATTAAAATCCACCACGGAGACTCTGCAACACATGGGGCACCACGACAGCTGCCTCCTTCTGCTTCTCCTGCAAGGGCCACGCATTTAAAATACAAGTTTATCCAACGTCAAACATTGCATAAGATCATCTTATAGGTCAGTTCAGACAGAGAGTAAGATGTTGGAAAGCTACCGCTGTATGAATCAATTTGGGTTTATGGTTATGTCTCTGACCGCCCCCCCCCCCCCCCACACACACACACACACACGCACACACGCACACACGCACATACACTACACATATAATCAATTGTAAAGCGCAATAGACGTTACTGGAGTTCTATTAGTAACTGTTAATAAATAATACATAAATAATGGGGAAGAGAGTGCAGTACCATTTATGACCAGAGGAGGCGCTCTGGTCTGACAGCATGGTGGATATATTAATATATTTAGCAAAATATAAAGTCTCCAGGTCCTTCATACATGCAGGGCTGCCAAGAGAACTCCTGGGCCCCAGTACAACAACTTCCCGGGCCCCTCTGCCCTCACTGGAGGGGGTGTGGCCACAGCATGCTGAGGGCATGGCCACACCTCTTTGGGGGCGTGTCTAGTACATCAGAAGAACCCACTCACAGGAGCATGGCATGCCTCACAGCCAGGGCAGTAGGGAGCCTGGCTGGGACCAGGTACTATTCAGGGGGCGTGCCCCCCCCCCCCCCCCCCCACCCTCTCTCGGCATAACTGCATACATGGACAATATTTCAGCAAAGTAATTAACAGGATTTAACAAAGGGACAGACTACTATACAAACTATTTGTGGTGATCTAGTGTATTGGATATATTGAATACACTAATACACACCTCCTAACATCCCCGCTGTAATACACACCTCCTAACAACCCCGCGGTAATACATACCTCCTAACATCCCAGCGGTGATACACACCTCCTAACATCCCCACGGTAATACATACCTCCTAACATCCCCGCGGTAATACACACCTCCTAACATCCCCGCGGTAATACATACCTCCTAACATCCCCGCGGTAATACACACCTCCTAACATCCCCGCGCTAATACATACCTCCTAACATCCCCGCGGTAATACATACCTCCTAACATCCCCGCGGTAATACATACCTCCTAACATCCCCGCGGTAATACATACCTCCTAACATCCCCGCGGTAATACACACCTCCTAACATCCCCGCGGTAATACATACCTCCTAACATCCCCGCGGTAATACACACCTCCTAACATCCCCGCGCTAATACATACCTCCTAACATCCCCGCGGTAATACATACCTCCTAACATCCCCGCGGTAATACATACCTCCTAACATCCCCGCGGTAATACACACCTCCTAACATCCCCGCGGTAATACATACCTCCTAACATCCCCGCGGTAATACATACCTCCTAACATCCCCGCGGTAATACACACCTCCTAACATCCCCGCGGTAATACACACCTCCTAACATCCCCGCGGTAATACACACCTCCTAACATCCCCGCGGTAATACACACCTCCTAACATCCCCGCGGTAATACATACCTCCTAACATCCCCGCGGTAATACACACCTCCTAACATCCCCGCGGTAATACATACCTCCTAACATCCCCGCGGTAATACATACCTCCTAACATCCCCGCGGTAATACATACCTCCTAACATCCCCGCGCTAATACATACCTCCTAACATCCCCGCGGTAATACACACCTCCTAACATCCCCGCGCTAAAACATACCTCCTAACATCCCCGCGGTAATATACACCTCCTAACATCCCCGCGGTAATATATACCTCCTAACATCCCCGTGGTAATACATACCTCCTAACATCCCCGCGCTAATACACACCTACTAACATCCCCGCGGTAATATATACCTCCTAACATCCCCGTGGTAATACATACCTCCTAACATCCCCGCGGTAATACATACCTCCTAACATCCCCACGGTAATACATACCTCCTAACATCCCCGTGGTAATGCATACCTCCTAACATCCCCGCGGTAATACATACCTCCTAACATCCCCGCGGTAATACACACCTCCTAACATCCCCCCGGTAATACATACCTCCTAACATCCCAGCGGTAATACACACCTCCTAACATCCCCGTGGTAATACATACCTCCTAACATCCCCGCGGTAATATATACCTCCTAACATCCCCGTGGTAATACACACCTCCTAACATCCCCGCGGTAATACACACCTCCTAACATCCCCGCGGTAATACACACCTCCTAACATCCCCCCGGTAATACATACCTCCTAACATCCCCGCGGTAATACACACCTCCTAACATCCCCGCGGTAATACATACCTCCTAACATCCCCGCGGTAATACATACCTCCTAACATCCCCGCAGTAATACACACCTCCTAACATCCCCGCGGTAATACACACCTCCTAACAACCCCGCGGTAATACACACCTCCTAACATCCCCGCGGTAATACATACCTCCTAACATCCCCGCGGTAATACATACCTCCTAACATCCCAGCGGTAATACACACCTCCTAACATCCCCGCGGTAATACACACCTCCTAACAACCCCGCGGTAATACACACCTCCTAACATCCCCGCGGTAATACATACCTCCTAACATCCCCGCGGTAATACATACCTCCTAACATCCCCGCGGTAATACACACCTCCTAACATCCCCGCGGTAATACATACCTCCTAACATCCCCGCGGTGATACATACCTCCTAACATCCCCGCGCTGATACACACCTCCTAACATCCCCGCGGTAATACATACCTCCTAACATCCCCGCGGTAATACATACCTCCTAACATCCCCGCGGTAATACATACCTCCTAACATCCCCGCGGTAATACACACCTCCTAACATCCCCGCGGTAATACACACCTCCTAACATACCCCCGGTAATACATACCTCCTAACATCCCCGCGGTAATACACACCTCCTAACATCCCCGTGGTAATACATACCTCCTAACATCCCCCCGGTAATACATACCTCCTAACATCCCCGCGGTAATACACACCTCCTAACATCCCCCCGGTAATACACACCTCCTAACATCCCCGCGGTAATACACACCTCCTAACATCCCCGCGGTAATACACACCTCCTAACATCCCCGCGGTAATACACACCTCCTAACATCCCCGCGGTAATACACACCTCCTAACATCCCCGCGGTAATACATACCTCCTAACATCCCCGCGGTAATACATACCTCCTAACATCCCCGCGCTAATACATACCTCCTAACATCCCCGCGGTAATACATACCTCCTAACATCCCCGCGCTAATACATACCTCCTAACATCCCCGCGCTAATACATACCTCCTAACATCCCCGCGCTAATACATACCTCCTAACATCCCCGCGCTAATACATACCTCCTAACATCCCCGCGCTAATACATACCTCCTAACATCCCCGCGGTAATACATACCTCCTAACATCCCCGCGGTAATACATACCTCCTAACATCCCCGCGGTAATACATACCTCCTAACATCCCCGCGGTAATACATACCTCCTAACATCCCCGCGGTAATACATACCTCCTAACATCCCCGCGGTAATACATACCTCCTAACATCCCCGCGGTAATACATACCTCCTAACATCCCCGCGGTAATACATACCTCCTATGATCCCCGCGGTAATATATACCTCCTAACATCCCCGCGCTAATACATACCTCCTAACATCCCCGCGGTAATACATACCTCCTAACATCCCCGCGGTAATACATACCTCCTAACATCCCCGCGCTAATACATACCTCCTAACATCCCCGCGGTAATACACACCTCCTAACATCCCCGCGGTAATACATACCTCCTAACATACCCGCGGTAATACACACCTCCTAACATCCCCGCGGTAATACACACCTCCTAACATCCCCGCGGTAATACATACCTCCTAACATCCCCGCGGTAATACACACCTCCTAACATCCCCCCGGTAATACATACCTCCTAACATCCCCGTGGTAATACATACCTCCTAACATCCCCGCGGTAATACATACCTCCTAACATCCCCGCGGTAATACATACCTCCTAACATCCCCGCGCTAATACATACCTCCTAACATCCCCGCGGTAATACACACCTCCTAACATCCCCGCGGTAATACATACCTCCTAACATCCCCGCGGTAATACACACCTCCTAACATCCCCGCGGTAATACATACCTCCTAACATCCCCGCGGTAATACACACCTCCTAACATCCCCGCGGTAATATATACCTCCTAACATCCCCGCGCTAATACACACCTCCTAACATCCCCGTGCTAATACATACCTCCTAACATCCCCGCGGTAATACACACCTCCTAACATCCCCGCGGTAATACACACCTCCTAACATCCCCGCGCTAATACACACCTCCTAACATCCCCGCGGTAATACACACCTCCTAACATCCCCGCGGTAATACATACCTCCTAACATCCCCGCGCTAATACATACCTCCTAACATCCCCGCGGTAATACATACCGCCTAACATCCCCGCGGTAATACATACCTCCTAACATCCCCGTGGTAATACATACCTCCTAACATCCCCGCGGTAATACATACCTCCCAACATCCCCGCGGTAATACATACCTCCTAACATCCCCGTGGTAATACACACCTCCTAACATCCCCGCGGTAATACACACCTCCTAACATCCCCGCATCCCCGTGCTAATACATACCTCCTAACATCCCCGCGGTAATACACACCTCCTAACATCCCCGCGGTAATACATACCTCCTAACATCCCCGCGGTAATACACACCTCCTAACATACCCGCGGTAATACACACCTCCTAACATCCCCGCGGTAATACATACCTCCTAACATCCCCGCGGTAATACATACCTCCTAACATCCCCGCGGTAATATATACCTCCTAACATCCCCGCGCTAATACATACCTCCTAACATCCCCGCGGTAATACACACCTCCTAACATCCCCGCGGTAATACATACCTCCTAACATCCCCGCGGTAATACATACCTCCTAACATACCCGCGGTAATACACACCTCCTAACATCCCCGCGGTAATACATACCTCCTAACATCTCCGCGGTAATATATACCTCCTAACATCCCCGCGCTAATACACACCTCCTAACATCCCCGCGGTAATACACACCTCCTAACATCCCCGCGGTAATACATACCTCCTAACATCCCCGCGGTAATACACACCTCCTAACATCCCCGCGGTAATACACACCTCCTAACATCCCCGCGCTAATACATACCTCCTAACATCCCCGCGGTAATACACACCTCCTAACATCCCCGCGCTAATACATACCTCCTAACATCCCCGCGGTAATACATACCTCCTAACATCCCCGCGGTAATACACACCTCCTAACATCCCCGCGGTAATACACACCTCCTAACATCCCCGCGGTAATACACACCTCCTAACATCCCCGCGGTAATATATACCTCCTAACATCCCCGCGCTAATACACACCTCCTAACATCCCCGTGCTAATACATACCTCCTAACATCCCCGCGGTAATACACACCTCCTAACATCCCCGCGGTAATACACACCTCCTAACATCCCCGCGCTAATACACACCTCCTAACATCCCCGCGGTAATACACACCTCCTAACATCCCCGCGGTAATACATACCTCCTAACATCCCCGCGCTAATACATACCTCCTAACATCCCCGCGGTAATACATACCTCCTAACATCCCCGCGGTAATACATACCTCCTAACATCCCCGTGGTAATACATACCTCCTAACATCCCCGCGGTAATACATACCTCCCAACATCCCCGCGGTAATACATACCTCCTAACATCCCCGTGGTAATACACACCTCCTAACATCCCCGCGGTAATACACACCTCCTAACATCCCCGCGGTAATACATACCTCCTAACATCCCCGTGGTAATACATACCTCCTAACATCCCCGCGGTAATACATACCTCCTAACATCCCCGTGGTAATACATACCTCCTAACATCCCCGCGGTAATACACACCTACTAACATCCCCGCGGTGATACACACCTCCTAACATCCCCGCGGTGATACACACCTCCTAACATCCCCGCGCTAATACACACCTCCTAACATCCCCGCGGTAATACATACCTCCTAACATCCCCGCGGTAATACATACCTCCCAACATCCCCGCGGTAATACATACCTCCCAACATCCCCGCGGTAATACATACCTCCTAACATCCCCGCGCTAATACATACCTCCTAACATCCCCGCGGTAATACATACCTCCTAACATCCCCGCGGTAATACATACCTCCTAACATCCCCGCGCTAATACATACCTCCTAACATCCCCGTGGTAATACATACCTCCTAACATCCCCGCGGTAATACATACCTCCTAACATCCCCGCGGTAATACACACCTCCTAACATCCCCCCGGTAATACATACCTCCTAACATCCCCGCGGTAATACACACCTCCTAACATCCCCGCGGTAATACATACCTCCTAACATGCCCGCGGTAATACATACCTCCTAACATCCCCCCGGTAATACATACCTCCTAACATCCCCGCAGTAATACATACCTCCTAACATCCCCGCGGTAATACATACCTCCTAACATCCCCGCGGTAATACACACCTCCTAACATCCCCCCGGTAATACATACCTCCTAACATCCCCGCGGTAATATATACCTCCTAACATCCCCGCGCTAATACATACCTCCTAACATCCCAGCGGTAATACATACCTCCTAACATGCCCGCGGTAATACACACCTCCTAACATCCCCGCGGTAATACATACCTCCTAACATGCCCGCGGTAATACATACCTCCTAACATCCCCGCGGTAATACATACCTCCTAACATCCCCGCGGTAATACATACCTCCTAACATCCCCGCGGTAATACATACCTCCTAACATCCCCGCGGTAATACATACCTCCTAACATCCCCGCGGTAATACATACCTCCTAACATCCCCGCGGTAATACATACCTCCTAACATCCCCGAGCTAATACATACCTCCTAACATCCCCGCAGTAATACATACCTCCTAACATCCCCGCGGTAATACATACCTCCTAACATCCCCGCGGTAATACATACCTCCTAACATCCCCGCGGTAATACATACCTCCTAACATCCCCGCGGTAATATATACCTCCTAACATCCCCGCGCTAATACATACCTCCTAACATCCCCGCGGTAATACATACCTCCTAACATCCCCGCGGTAATACATACCTCCTAACATCCCCGCGCTAATACATACCTCCTAACATCCCCGTGGTAATACATACCTCCTAACATCCCCGCGGTAATACATACCTCCTAACATCCCCGTGGTAATACATACCTCCTAACATCCCTGCGGTAATACCCACCTCCTAACATCCCCGCGGTAATACATACCTCCTAACATCCCCGTGGTAATACATACCTCCTAACATCCCTGCGGTAATACCCACCTCCTAACATCCCCGCGGTAATACATACCTCCTAACATCCCCGCGGTAATACACACCTCCTAACATCCCCGCGGTAATACACACCTCCTAACATCCCCGCGGTAATACATACCTCCTAACATCCCCGCGGTAATACATACCTCCTAACATCCCCGCAGTAATACACACCTCCTAACATCCCCGCGGTAATACATACCTCCTAACATCCCCGCGGTAATACACACCTCCTAACATCCCCGCGCTAATACATACCTCCTAACATCTCCGCGGTAATACATACCTCCTAACATCCCCGCGGTAATACACACCTCCTAACATCCCCGCGGTAATACACACCTCCTAACATCCCCGCGGTAATACATACCTCCTAACATCTCCGCGGTAATACACACCTCCTAACATCCCCGCGCTAATACATACCTCCTAACATCCCCGCGGTAATACATACCTCCTAACATCCCCGCGGTAATACATACCTCCTAACATCCCCGCGGTAATACATACCTCCTAACATCCCCGCGGTAATACATACCTCCTAACATCCCCGCGGTAATACATACCTCCTAACATCCCCGCGGTAATACATACCTCCTAACATCCCCGCGGTAATACATACCTCCTAACATCCCCGCGGTAATACATACCTCCTAACATCCCCGCGGTAATACATACCTCCTAACATCCCCGCGGTAATACATACCTCCTAACATCCCCGCGGTAATACATACCTCCTAACATCCCCGCGGTAATACATACCTCCTAACATCCCCGCGGTAATACATACCTCCTAACATCCCCGTGGTAATACATACCTCCTAACATCCCCGCGGTAATACATACCTCCTAACATCCCCGCGGTAATACATACCTCCTAACATCCCCGCGGTAATACATACCTCCTAACATCCCCGCGGTAATACATACCTCCTAACATCCCCGCGGTAATACATACCTCCTAACATCCCCGCGGTAATACATACCTCCTAACATCCCCGCGGTAATACATACCTCCTAACATCCCCGCGGTAATACATACCTCCTAACATCCCCGCGGTAATACATACCTCCTAACATCCCCGCGGTAATACATACCTCCTAACATCCCCGCGGTAATACATACCTCCTAACATCCCCGCGGTAATACATACCTCCTAACATCCCCGCGGTAATACATACCTCCTAACATCCCCGCGGTAATACATACCTCCTAACATCCCCGCGGTGATACATACCTCCTAACATCCCCGCGGTAATACATACCTCCTAACATCCCCGCGGGTATGATGGTCACAGGAAAGTGAGACTGTCCCCACCCTACGTAGGACAGTTGGGAGACATGCTAATATCATGGTGACTGTCCCGATCCATATTCGATACACTGCCACCTTACTGTGCCATTCAGAGGCCGAGTCCCCAGCCCAAACACTAAAATAAAACCCCCTCCTGCTGGTACCTGGCATTGAATGGACACCCATCAGGAGCACACCTTCCAAATTATCACGACAACGGTCCTGACCTGAAAATGAATAATTGAGTCAGGAGTAAGGTAGGGTTGATTGCTGGACAAATGGCGTAGCTTAGGTCCCCTGGTTGGTAAACCTCAGGAGATGTGCCATGCCCCAAGAGGACATGTCCACGCCCCCATGTCCTCGCTTGTCCTGATTCTGATTTGGAAGTAAAGCCAAAAAAGCAAGTAACTCTGTATCTGCACAGCAAGAGGAGCAAATATATTTATATGTTTTCTGTGCAGGGTAAGTACTAGCTGCTTTTGCATGTAGCCCACAAATATTAGACAACTTTATTTTTACACTGCAAATTAGATCTCAGTTTGGACACACCCCATCCAAATCTAACTCTCTCTGCACATGTTACATCCAGGGCCGTAAACAGGGGTGTGGTGATGGCGCTCTGCCCACCACACATATTCCCTGTGGATCGAGAGCCAATCAGCCGCACCTGTCCAGCGCCCACGATTGCCCTGTACACCGATTTGCGCATCTGCTGCTGATTACTATGTATAAAGGGTGTACTATAATGTGGCATGCTGTGTATAAAGGGTGTACTACTATGTGGCATGCTGTGTATTAGGGGTGTACTACTGTGTGGCATGCTGTGTATAAGGAGTATACTACTGGGTGGCATAATGCATATAAAGGGTGTACTACTATGTGGCATGCTGTGTAATAGGGGTGTACTACTGTGTGGCATTCTGTGTATTAGGGATGTACTACTGTGCGGTATGCTGTGTATAAGGTGTGTACTACTGTGTGGCATATCACATATAAAGGGTGTACTACTGTATGGCATACTGTGTATAACGGGTGTACTACTGTGCGCCATGTCGTATATAAGGGGTGTACTATTGTGTGGCATGCTGTGTATAAGGGGTGTACTACTGTATGGCATGCTGTGTTTAAGGCTTACTACTGTGGCATAACGTATAAAGGGCCTAATTCAAGGTTGATTGCAAAACACTATTTTCCTCTAATGGGCAAAACTATGCTGCACTGCAGGTGGGGCAGATGTAACATGTGCAGAGAGAGTTAAATTTGGATGGGTTATTGGTTCTGTGCAGGGTAAATACTGGCTGCTTTATTTTTACACTGCAATTTAGATTTCAGTTTGAACACACCCCACCCAAATCTAACTCTCTCTGCACATGTTACATCAGGTTCACTACGATCTGCCGGCGGCCGGCCTCCCGGCGACCAGCATACCGGCGCCGGGAGGCCGGCCGCCGGCTTACCGACAGTGTGGCGAGCGCAAATGAGCCCCTTGCAGGCTCGCTGCGCTCGCCACGCTACGGGCACGGTGGCGCGAACACACTATTTTATTCTCCCTCCAGGGGGGTCGTGGACCCCCACGAGGGAGAATAAGTGTCGGTATGCCGGCTGTCGGGCTCCCGGCGCCGGTATGCTGGTCGCCGGGAGCCCGACCGCCGGCATACTGAAGACCACCCGTTACATCTGCCCCACCTGCAGTGCAGCATAGTTTTGCCCATTAGAGTAAAATGCTGTTTAGCAATCGCCCTTGAATTAGGCCTATGGGGTACTTTTGTGTGGTTGCATTATTGTGTGGAGTAGTTTGAATTGGGGATACTATCGTGTGACTATGCTCCTTCCTTATGAGACCATTCCCCTCTTTTGGGACGAGTGCCTTCGGCACACACTGTCGCTGTTCAGAATATTGGGGGAGAGGGCACCAGTGCTCTTTCTGGCACAGGGCACCAAATGCCTAGTTAAGGCTCTGGTTACATCTGCCCCACTGCAGTGCAGCACGGTTTTGCCTAGGTGCACCGTTACTTACTTTTTTTGCCTTACTTCCAAATCAGAATCGGGATCTCTGTCCTGACACATTTGTTGGGAACTATGAATCATCTTGCTGACAAATACATCAATGTTATTTTTTTTTCTTGTAGACTTTTTGTGGGCTATTAAATTACTGTCCACACGCCACCAGGCATCGCCGCACAGATCAGCAATTTACAGTGCCCCTGACATCGTGAGGCTACCTCCCCACCTTTATGGGGTGCGAGGGAGGAGTTGCGATGGGGATGCTCGCCATTCCATTACGGCAAATTGCATCCGTTGCGTTGCCCCCATTTCCCCCTTAATGACAAATACTGGCGAATACAAACAAGCCGCTCACTTCAGACACGGGTAAAAATCTTGACCCATTTATGAAAAGAGATCAAACGTGAGACCAACAGATTTCTCATTTGGAAATACATCCAATTAACTCATCTCTGCTTATCAATAGCACCAACACTAAAACAATAATTAGTTTTGTCACTGCTGTTACAGGGAAGGATTCCGCTCGCTACGCGCACATTTATTGTCACTGTGCGTGTGTAATTTGAGCTTCTGAGAACACAAGTAGAAATCTTTTGTTTATGGCGCCTGGTTCAATGTGAATTAATTTCAAGGTTACTCGTTGCCTTTTTGTCATCTCTCTATTACCAAAATAAATTTGGTTTTAATTATCTTGCTTATTTTCAAGAAATGCACCAAGTCGCAGTGATAAATGTCACGTTACACCGCCGTCGTTTCACATTCAGTCTTTATTCCCGTCTTCCCTCACCTAGCTCTTGTATTCCCTGAGCACATAACTATGCCATTATCCTCATAGACTCATCTGTTTAGCCTTAAGGCTTCCTTAAACTATGCTTGATCAGAAAAACGGATTGCTGGAAGGCGCGGTGCCATATGCAGCAGCTGAATGTGTTCTAAGAGGCCGCAGCTTTAGAATGTGCCTGGGTGCAATGTATTTTCCCTTGTAGGGGATATGTACATGACTAAAATATTACATTCCTGTAATGTGCAAACGTCTTCCACTAGGAAAGTTACAATATCTTCAGAAATAAATATTACAAGGTAATACAACGAAAGTTTGTAAAACACATCACTGGATTATTTTACTAAATATCATGTATGTAGTAGACTGCCAATGTCGGACGCAGATGAGTGGTTTTATTTTATGTATATGTTACCGGAAAGCCTGATTCATATATGTATGCAAATTAGGGGTGGCCGTTGGCCACCAGTCGGTGGTAACTAGTTTTACCATCGATGGTAGGGACAAAGGCCCTCATTCCGAGTTGTTCGCTCTGTAATTTTCTTCGCATCGCAGCGATTTTACGCTAATTGCGCATGCGCAATGTTCGCACTGTGACTGCGCCAAGTAAATTTGCTATGCAGTTAGGTATTTTACTCACGGCATTACAAGGTTTTTTCTTCGTTCTGGTGATCGTAATGTGATTGACAGGAAGTGGGTGTTTCTGGGCGGAAACTGGCCGTTTTATGGGTGTGTGTGAAGAAACGTTGCCGTTTCTGGGAAAAGCGCGGGAGTGTCTGAAGAAACGGGGGAGTGTCTGGGCGAACGCTGGGAGTGTTTGTGACGTCAAACCAGGAACGACACTGACTGAACTGATCGCAGTTGCCGAGTAAGTCTGGAGCTACTCAGAAACTGCTAAGAAGTGTCTGTTCGCAATTCTGCTAATCTTTCGTTCGCAATTTTACTATGCTAAGATTCACTCCCAGTAGGCGGCGGCTTAGCGTGTGCAAAGCTGCTAAAAGCAGCTTGCGAGCGAACAACTCGGAATGACCACCAGATGGTTTCCCATCAACGATGTTAGCTGTGGACCAGATATTTTTTATTTTTTAATGCTTGCAGCTGCTGTGCAGGGACTACGAGGATGTCAGCCAGCCCAGCGGCGCCCCCCGGCTTACACACACATGCAGTACACACAGTGTACGTGTCAGGATGGGCTGGCCGCTGGAAGTGAGACACCGTAGCCATGGTAACTGCTTATGGGTTCGCAGTTGCAAGCTGTGACACGGGCGCCTATCGCGACACATGAATCTGAGTCACCACTCCCCTATTACCTCCCACAAACGCCCCCTGACTTTGTAAATACATCCTCTCTGCGACCGCCATTGCAAGACCATCAAAGTATTAGCACAGCGCGACTTAAGACGCCTGCGCCGTGGCAAAATGTGGCTCCACAGCAGACAACATCCACATTGAGTACAACACTGAATAAGGCCTAAAGTGTGTACACACCGAGTCACAGGAAAGCTAACTCATGACGTCATTGCTGTGAGGCAATAATACTTACCACTGCGCCAACCGCGCCCATTCTATAGAAGTCGATGTCATGAACACTGAATAATATGAAACTGTGGGGCAGATGTATTAAGCCTGGAGAAGGGACAAAGCTCACTGCGGTGATAAGTGCAAGGTGATAACGCTCCAGCCAATCAGCTCATAACTGTCAATTTACATATTGGAGCTGATTGGCTGGTGCATTATAACCTTGCACTTATCACTAGTTTATCACTTCTCCAGGTTTACTACATCTGCCCCTTTGTTCTATGGTTACAGGCTTGGGGCTGCGTTCTGGTGAAGACATTGGGTAATGATAGTATTGTGTCCCAAATGGTTGTTGTATAGCTCCCGACATTACAGATTACAAATTAAATAGGGACAGCTCATAGCAGTATCCTCCGGAGAAGGGGTGTTGGCTTAGATTACGCTACATGCAGCGTCTACAATGCAGCTGACATTCCTGTGCTCTACACTAAAGGGGTCATTTCAAGCTGATCGCACGCAGCAACTTTTTGCAGGCCGTGCGATCAGATAGGCGCCGCCTATGGGGGAGTGTATTGTAGCTTAGCAAGTGTGCGATCGCATGTGCAGGGGAGCGGGGCAAAAAAGTTTTGTGTAGTTCCTGAGTAGCTCTGTACTTACTCAGCCACTGCGATCTCTTCAGGCTGTCAGGTCCCGGAATTGACGTCAGACACCCGCCCTGCAAACGCCTGGACACGCCTGCGTTTACCTAACCACTCCCAGAAAATGGTCAGTTGACACTCAGATCCGCCTCCCTGCTGTCAATCTTCTTGCGGGCTACGCTGCGATGGCTTCCCTCGCTGTTCTTGCCGCTGCCTGGCGAAGACCATCGCCAGGCAATGACGCGCCTGCGCAATCCCGCCCGCGCACATGCGCAGTTGTGACCCGTTCGCACGGCTGCGAAAAATTGCAGGGTGCGAACGGGTCGGAATGACCCCCTAAGAACGTAGCAGCATCAGCCGCCTGGCTGCCTAGGAGCAGGCGTGATACTGTACGTCAGCCAGTAATGGGGCACAGCCCATAGGAGGGAATTAGCCATCTGTCTGCTTATGTCACTGGCTTACAGAGGCTGCGCTGTGAAGTGGAAAGTGCTATCACTCGGGTCAAGGGTGGTGGGAAAATGTAACGTGCCCACTAATCCCACTCTACTAAAGGGAAGACGTAGAAAACGTTTTACATCGATTTGGACAAAGTGATGACCATGATGTCCTCTCATGGGAAATGTAAAGCCTGACAGTGTGCTCAGCTGTTACCAGGAGCAGGTTCTTCAGCCATGTTATCTCACAGGGTTTCTGCAGCAGCTCCCAGAGAGGTCATCTCCTGGTTCAGCTCTTTGACATCAATGTCATCTTCATGGCCAGAGTGGGACTACTAAGCAGCCCTGACATATTGACCAGAGCGCTCCATGGACCTGTGGAAACGTCTATGTTTTTCTTGACCCTCCCTGTGCCACGCCTGAGACTCCATTATTATTGGCAGGACCGGGAAGCTGAACACAGCAGATATATGAGAGCCATGGCCAGTCCATGGGGGTCATTCCGAGTTGTTCGCTCGCAAACGGATTTTAGCAGATTTGCTCATGCTAAGCCGCCGCCTACTGGGAGTGAATCTTAGCATCTTAAAATTGCCAACGAAGTATTCGCAATATTGCGATTACACACCTCGTAGCAGTTTCTGAGTAGCTCCAGACTTACTCGGCATCTGCGATCAGTTCAGTGCTTATCGTTCCTGGTTTGACGTCACAAACACACCCAGCGTTCGCCCAGACACTCCCCCGTTTCTCCGGCCACTCCTGCGTCTTTTCCGGAAACGGTAGCGTTTTTTCCCACACGCCCATAAAACGGCCTGTTTCCGCCCAGTAACACCCATTTCCTGTCAATCACATTACGATCACCAGAACGATGAAAAAGCCGTGAGTAAAAATCCTAACTGCATAGCAAATTTACTTGGCGCAGTCGCAGTGCGGACATTGCGCATGCGCATTAAGCGGAAAATCGCTGCGATGCGAAGATTTTTACCGAGCGAACAACTCGGAATGACCCCCATGTTACCACCAGATGAGCAGAACCGATCATCTTCAATGTGCAATGGTCCACAACACACATTGGAGGGTGACATTCTGGGGGCTGAATATTGATGAGAAAGAAAAGGGTCCCGGGGGCAGATATCTTGGAGAGAGATAAAATACCAACCAAACAGCTCGTAAATGTCATTTTCTAAACATTGTAACATGGCAGTTAGGAGCTGATTGGCTTGTACTTTACCTCTCTCCACTTTATCACCAAGGATTAGTACATCTCCCCAACAGGGTGGAAGTTATAGCCTGAGCTAAGCTGAAGTCACAATGGCTGTCAGGATTTTTCGCTACACAGACATGACAGAAATGACTTTCCAGAAGATGGCGACTGTGAAACACATGCAGAGCGCACTGGGTACTATCGCCGTGGATGCTCCTGGACTGAGTGCACACAAGTACGGGCGATGTAGCATCGCGCATGTTACGGTCATCACATCTACACTTACTACAGAAGAGGTGGAGCTGGGTTATACTGGGGGGGCACAATCAGTGAGGGCGCTTCGATACAACTGCAGGCTATACAGAGCTGGATGTACGCAGAAAAATGCGCACTGATGACTGGTAACAAACCAGGTGTACATATAGTGTCCTGGATGGCCACATCACAACCCTGAGCCCACAATTCTGGAGTAACATTTACCCAATTTTCTGCCAGCGCTCCAACAGGCCTTTTAAGCTCCCTGGGGACCAATCACATTATAGAGTCACATCTATGATGTCACGGGTTCCTAGTGAAATGATTGGCTGCGAACTTCTCATGAGCCTTGGGGTTAGCCTACTGCCTACATCTCTGTGTCATGTGCAGGTATCCAATTGCGCTTTAGGTAAAGCAGTTCAGTACCGGGCGTACGTGCCTCATTATTGCGCTGTAGGTGCTAGGGCAGGCATGTCCAAACTGCGGCCCTCCAGCTGTTGTGAAACTACACATCCCAGCATGCCCTGACACCGCTTTAGCATTCTCTGACAGCAAAACTGTGTCATGGCATGCTGGGATATGTAGTCTACTCGTTAACCTATTAATGTCCGGTCATTGTATCTTTATGGGTACAGTACTCCGCCCGCTACATATATACAAGCTGTGCTTTGAAGGTGCACTGAAATGTTGGCCCTGCTGAAGAAGAGCGCACGCATGGGGCCTGGTTCCGGATGCAGACGGGTCCAGTGATTTTCAGCAAACGGCACCTTGCACCGACGGCTGCAAACGCATCTTACTTACGAGTCATACGCTCCTCACTTGCGTCTAGATGGGTGTTACTGGGTGGCAAAGGGGTGGCAGTGACAGAGTGTTTGCACATGGCACATTGTAGGTGACAGCGCCAAGTGTATATTCCCATATCCATTTGTTTGCACATGGCATGTACATAGAGTTGCATCCTATTGGGAGCAGAGATCCATCCTATCCTATTGCGCATGCAGAGATCCATCCTATCCTATTGCGCATGCAGAGATCCATCCTATCCTATTGCTCATGCAGAGATCCATCCTATTCTATTGCGCATGCAGAGATCCATCCGATCCTATTGCGCATGCAGAGATCCATCCGATCCTATTGCGCATGCAGAGATCCATCCTATCCTATTGCGCATGCAGAGATCCATCCTATCCTATTGCGCATGCAGAGATCCATCCTATCCTATTGCGCATGCAGAGATCCATCCTATCCTATTGCGCATGCAGAGATCCATCCTATCCTATTGCGCATGCAGAGATCCATCCGATTACAGCAGGATCCGTGCACCTGTGATAATTCTGGTCATAGTGAACGCAGCTGCTCTCAGGACTGCTGGGGGTGGAGCTCCAGCTCAGAATACCGGCGGAGGGTCACATGGGACTGTTGATTGTAGCCCGGTTTTGTGACCGTGGAGCCTGATCGCTGGGTTAGCGCTGCACAGCTTTTAGTGATTGGGTATACAGGATTCCTGCATCACCCAGATTAACTCTTTGAGTGAAAAATGAAATTAAAACCCTTCTGCGCTATCTGGACCTCCAGCTAGAGCAAATGAAAACTAAACTATGACTTAAAGCCAGATAAATTGCACGGTGATAAAGTACCAACCAATCAGCTCCTAACTGTCACTTTTCAAACACAGCGTGTAACATGCCAGCTAGGAGCTGATTGGTTGATACTTCATCACCGTGCAATTTATCACTCTCCAAGGCTTGATAAATCTGGGCCTTAGACTTTATTATCTGTCTAGAAAAACAAATAGATATAAAAGGTATTTCTGTGCTACCAGGTCACAGCAAAATCTCCTAAAATGTCTCATCACAAAGCTGCAAAGTACCCTGGATATAGAAGGGTTAAAAATGATTGTTCTGACTCCTCATAGGATGGGGGGCCGCTGTATTTCAAAGTCGGATCCCGTTGCTGTAATCACAGCTCTGTGTTCTCTGTATGAACTTATTTAGTGAATAAGGGGGACATTTACCAAGCAGTGATAAGAGCGGAGAAGTGAGCCAGTGGAGAAGTTGCCCATGGCAACCAATCAGCACTAAAGTAACATCTATAATTTGCATACTATAAAATTATACAGAGCAGCGGATTGGTTGCCATGGGCAACTTCTCCACTGGCTCACTTCCCCGCTCTTATCACTGTTTAGTAAATGTGATCACAGAGGGGCATGGCTGGGGGTCTCACATTCCTTTTATTTTGTTAATATACAGTCTACAGATACTGTAAGCTGGTAGGGCATTATGGAACTTGTAGTTCAGCAAGTAGAGAGAGGTTACTGCAGCGCTGTTAAATGATGGATGGCAGACATTCTGCATAAAGACACAGCACACATTGGGGTAATGCGCTTATATTGATGTAGTTATTTGACCCACTGTGAATCTTCCAGCACTAACGCCGGCCAGAGAGTCTTGTCTGTGTCTGCTAAACACGCAAGTTGCCACCGGGAAAACTTTGCCCGCTTCTGTTCAACCTCATTAGTTTTGCTGACTGGCTCCTCGCCGTGCCAAGTGCTTACAATTAAGTTTTGAAAAGCAAAAACTGGTGAGTGGATGGTAAGATTTCCTCTCTGTTTTTTTTTTTATTATTCAGTCCAAAAACCATTTGTCCATCAATTTTGAAAATGAACAGTGATGTTTTCCTTTTTTCAGCAAAATTGCAACATTTTCCCCAGTAATTAAATTGCTGAAAATATATCCCATTCTTTTACAGCCAACTGAATAAAAGCTTTGTACGAGATGTCACGCTCAACGCAAACGCTCGGCATGATTGGGAACGTGGGGCTTATCGCCCGCTCACTGCTGGGGAATTTTCTGCCCGCAGGCCTGCGGCAACTAAATGGTTAACCGGGAACACTTGGCAGCCAGCGTATCATTATAAAGAGGACTTTTATTTTTACCATTTTTCAAACGTTTTCAGTATTTGAAAACACTTTCTCATTAATTTTCTATTCCCTTTTTTTTTTGTCAGCATTTTTTTTTTTTTAAAGTGATTATTCATTTTACGCCAATATCTGTTACCTGTTAAGTTTTGGCCACTTTCTCGCTAAGCCTTGCAAAACCTGGCACTCATAGTCTGACGTTGCTAAATGCTGCGTGCCACAATCAGCGAGACGTACTGTAGCGAGGAAAGTTACTAGATCACTCTAAATTATTGTTTCATTTCCTGAGAAATGTTTGAGTTAAACAAGTCTGACCCACACTAAGGGGGTAATTCTGAGTTGATCGCAACAGGAATTTTTTTTAGCAGTTGGGCAAAACCATGTGCACTGCAGGTGGGGCAGATGTAACATGTGCAGAGAGAGTTAGATTTGGGTGTGGTGTGTTCAATCTGAAATCTAATTTGCAGTGTAAAAATAAAGCAGCCAGTATTTACCCTGCACAGAAACAATATAACCCACCCAAATCTAACTCTCTCTGCACATGTTATATCTGCCTCCCCTGCAGTGCACATGGTTTTGCCCAACTGCTAACAACATTTCTGCTGCGATCAACTTGGAATTACCCCCTAAATGTAGAACTAATTCAGAGGGGGCCTATTTATTAAAAGGCAAAAAAGCCATCACAGTTTGACACCGATAGGTCTTACGCTCCATCCGTCAAGTGGTTGCTTCTGGCGATAGCTTATTAACTCAGAATGGTATATATTAAGAAAAGATTAATAAAAAATGCTTTGGAATTTAAATACTGCTTTATTTTCTTGTATGGATTACTGAGTCGATACTAATTAGGTCAACTAATGGTCAACATTGAAAAGGCCGACATAGTCAAAAGGTCAACACGGGCATTCGGTCGACGTGTGAAAGCTCGACAGTGCAAAAAGTCAACAAGTACAAAAGGCCGACACTCAAAAAGGTCGACGTGACAAATGGTCGACACAAACAAATGACATCACTGTATTTTTTTGGTATCTTTTTCTTAGTAAGTGTACAGGGAACCCCAATTAGTGTACCGCGTCCCCTAGCACGGCTCACTTAGCTCACTGCTGCTTCAGGGCACTGCGGTGATGGGGTGTAAAGGAAAACTTCCAATGCCGGCGGGCGTGATGAGGTGTGTGGAAAAATGGATGATGGTTGTGGCGACGAGCTGCTGGCCTTGCAACATCACCTGGAATTGAATCCCCCACGGAGTCCAAGGGTTTTAATCAACACATCAGTTAATAAAGAGCATTGAATTTGCATTTTATAAGGCAGAGGCTGGTGGGGAAATAAGGAAAGCTTCAGCGCGATTACTGTAATTAAGGTTTATATATTGCAGCTAAATAAAAAAGTAACGGCAAAGCCTTGTAATAAGTAATGTTGTCTATTTTGTATATCCTTTAAAAGCTGGTTTTGCCATCAGATACTTTTTACTTTGCTTGCATATTAATGCTCTACCTGCATACATTACCATAAATACATTCATTGCTAGTATTAGAACTGTGTATATATTATGTACAGTATACGGTATATATAATGTACAGTATACAGTACGCTTCTGATCTGTGGCAGCACAGCAAAGGTTACAGCGCTGGACAGTGCAATCTGTATATATGGTGATATTGCTCCTAAAGGGGGAGGTGTTTCAAACCTTAGAGAGTGATGACGTTGTCCATAGATACCAATCAGATTCTAATTGTTCTTCTACAGACTGTGCTAAATAAATGACAGCCAGAAGCTTACTGGTTGCTATGGCCAACGACTCCACTTTATATCTCTCTTGATACATTTCCCCCAAAGTCTTCTAGTCAAGGCAGATGACCAGATGGCAGATGGGAAACATGACCATATAGATAGCAGATCTCACTTATTGGGACGTGCAGCGTATGGCACTTATAGTTCCCCCAGATACCGGCCATGCAAAGGTTAATGGGCCGACACATAGAAACCTATATACAGCAATGCAAGATGTGTATGTGAGTGGGGGGACCCCGATCTGTGCCAGGATACTCATGGCGTGGTACGTGTAATTGGATTTTATAAATCCTTATACATTTATGTACAGTATATGTATATATTGTTTCTGTAACCCACTTTTATGTACGCTAGCTAAGGGGCGTAACTAAGTGCCTACACCCAAGCGGGGAGGTAACGGTACAGTTTTATTATTTAACCTTGTAGGCCTCTACCCAACACCTCACTAGGGTTGCTACTAAAAAAAATATACAACCCTAAAACTCATGAGTACCTTAATACTCAGGTATACTATGGGTGATCGATATACTGTCGGTCGGTAGAACACATTGTAGCAATTAAGTTCCTATATACGAGACCTTTATCTTATATCTCAGCCAACTACATTGGGTACAATGTTCCTCACAGAACAACTGTTAGGGTTCCGCCGGCAGTTTGTCCACCGTAGCGCCTCTCAGCTTGCGTTGGCACCTCCTGCCTGCAGAGCAATTGATCCTCCTGTCACACTCAGCTGTACTCTATCCAGGAGCAAGACTCCTCCTCCTGACCACCCCACCTAATGTCCACCCCGCCCCAGGTAATCTCTATTCAGCCGAGGCACCTCCTCTGGAACACCGCTGAGGATGACTGGGCCACCTGGTCACCAATGGCGCAGGAGAATGCCGCAACCGGGGAGCCACTTCCAGCGGCTAATCACCACATCCTCCCTGCTATACCCCACTTGTGTACCTGCTTCCCCAGTGCACTCCCTCCACTCATCCTGATACGGCTATAAGCCTATTTACATAACTGTAATGCTAGTTACTTATCCTGCCCAAGTACGGACCTTCTATACATTATACAGAGTTTCATTTCTCGCACGCTTTCTCCGACACGATGGAGCATTTAAATGTTTATTTATAGAGCGCTCAGCGATTCCGATCATAAGATACAACAAACAACAGATGCGTTGCTACAAATTGTTTCCATATAGTCACTAAATAGAAACAATGTAAGGTAACCAACATGAGAAATGTGGCCGCAGCGCTGTAGCTGTTCCTGGGCATTCAGTGAGGAGAACGTCTCCCGCGCACGAAAATAGGATTTTAATGAACTACCAGTAAATCCTTTTCTCGTAATCCGTAGGGGATACTGGAAATCCATTTAGTAACATGGGGTATAGACGGGTCCACTAGGAGCAAAGGGCACTTTAAGAAATTGATAGTGTGTCCTGGCTCCTCCCTCTATGCCCCTCCTACCAGACTCAGTCTAGGAAACAGTGCCCGAGGAGACGGACATACTTTGAGAGAAGGATAGATAAGGAAAATGGTGAGATTATGAACCAGCACACACAGAACAAGAGGAAAGCCAAGCTAACCAAACATGAAACCAGGAACAGCAACAGCTGAACAAACCAGAATACTTAACCAAATAACAGTACAGGAAGAATGAAGCACCGGGCGGGCGCCCAGTATTCCCTACGGATTATGAGAAAAGGATTTACCTGTAGGTAATTAAAATCCTATTTTCTCTTACGTCCTAAGGGATACTTGGGAATCCATTTAGTACCATGGGGAAGTACCAAAGCTCCCAAACCGGGTGGGAGAGTGTTGAGGTTCCTGCAGAACTGATTGAGCAAACTGAAGGTCCTCAGATGCTAAAGTATCGAACTTGTAGAACTTAGTAAACGTGTTCGAACCTGACTAAGTAGCTGCTCGGCAGAACTGTAAGGCTGAGACACCCCGGGCAGCCGTCCAAGAAGAACCCTCCGACCTTGTAGAGTGGGCCTGTACAGATTTTGGAACCGACAAGCCTGCCGTGGAATAAGCATGCTGCATAATGAGCCTGATCCAGCGTGCAATTGACTGCTTTGAAGCAGGACACCCAATTTTTTGGGGATCATGGAGAACGAACAGCGAACCCGATTTCCTGTGACGAGCTGTTCTCTTTACATACACCTTCAAAGCCCTCACAACAGCCAAAGACTTTGAAGTAGCAGAGGTGTCAATAACAACCGAAACCACAATAGGTTGGTTGATGTGAAATGCAGACACCACCTTAGGAAGAAATTGCAGACCAGTTCTGAGTTCAGCTCTGTCCTCATGGAAAATTAGGTAGGGGTTCTTGTGAGACAACGACCTGATCTCTGACACACGTCTTGCTGAAGCCAAGGCCAACAGTGTGACGGTCTTCCATGTAAGGTACTTTACGTCAACCTCCTGTAACGGTTCAAACCAGTCCGATTGGAAGAACTGCAGCACCCAAATTGAGATCCCAAGGTGCCGTGGGAGGCACAAAGGGAGGTTGAATGTGCAGAACCCCTTTCAAGAATGTCTGGACCTCAGGGAGAGAAACCAATTGTTTCTGAAAGAAAATAGACAAGGCCGAAATCTGGGCTTTTATGGAGCCTAGATGTAGGCCCACATGCACTCCCGACTGCAGAAAAAGCAGCAAATGTCCCAGATGAAATTCCACCGCAGAATATTATCTGCTCTCACACCAAGAGACATATTTCTTCCAAATACGGTGGTAATGTTTAGACATTACCCTTTTCGTGGCTTGGATCATGGTCGGGATGACCTTGTCAGGAATCCCTCTCCTGGCTAGAATCCGCCATTCAACTTCCATGCCGTTAAACGTAGCCATGGTAAGTCCTAATAGACGAACGGGCCCTGTTGCAGAAGATCCTCGTAAAGAGGTAGAGGCCACGGATCTTCGAGCAGCATCTCGAGAAGATCCGCATACCAGGCCCTTCGTGGACAGTCAGGAGCAATGAGGATTGCTTGAACCTTTTCCCTTTTTATTCTTTTTAGAATTTTTTGGATCAGAGGAAGTGGAGGAAACACGTACACCAGCTGGTAGACCCACGGAGTGTTCAGAGTGTCTACCGCCACTGCTGGTGGGTCCCTCGACCTGGAAGAATACCGCTTGAGCTTCTTGTTGAGTTGAGAGGCCATCATGTCGATTTGTGGATATCCCCACCGACGTGTCAACCACAGGAACACCTCCGGGTGAAGGCCCCACTCCCCCGGGTGCAGGTCGTGTCTGCTAAGGAAGCCTGCTTCCCAGTTGTCTACTCCCGGAATGAAGACCGCTGACAACGCCATGACGTGTTTTTCCACCCAGAGGAGATTTCTTGACACTTCTGACATTGCGGCTCTGCTTTTCGTTTCGTTCGACGACTTCCTGACTTGACCATCTTCCCTGAAACTGTACCCCCTGGGTGACTGCGCCCCAACCTCTGAGGCTTGCGTCTGTGGTTAGCAGAATCCAATTCTAAATCCCGAACCTCCAACACTCGACTAGGTGGTAAGTCTGTAGCCACTACAGGAGGGAAATCCTGGCTTTCGGCGACAGATGGATCCTCTGGTGCATGTGAAGATGCGATCCGGACCATTTGTCCAACAGATCTAGAAGATCTGGAAGAGCCTTGCATGAAACCTTCCGTACTGAAGCACCTCATAAGAGGCCACCATTTTCCCCAGAAGGCGAATACACAGATGCACCGAGGTCCGGGTTGGCTTCAGGACAGCCCGAACCATCGACTGGATTACCATTGCCTTTTCCAAGGAAGGAGCACTTTCTGAGACTCTGTGTCCACTATCATTCCCAGAAAAGGAAGCCTCTGTGTTGGTTCTAGGTAAGATTTTGGTAGGTTCAGAATCCACCCATGATCCAGGAGTAGTCTCCCTGGACGGTGCCTTTATCAGAAGATCGTCCAGGTACGGAATTATGTTCACTGCCTGTTTGCGGAGTAGAAACATCATCTCTGCCATCACTTTGGTGAACACCCTTGGTGCTGTGGAGACACCAAATGGCAGGGCCTGGAACTGCTAGTGATAGTCCTGCAGTGCAAACCGTAGATAAGCCCGATGAGGCGGACAGATAGGAATGTGAAGGTACGCATCCTTGATATCCAGAAACACCAGGAATTCCCCCTCCTCCAGACCTGAGATCACCGCTCTCAGACTCCATCTTGAATTTGAACACTCATAAGTTCGGGTTCAACGACTTGAGGTTCAGAATCGGTATTACCGAACCGTCCGGTTTCGGTACTACAAACAAGTTGGAATAGTACCCCTTGTTTTGCAGATGAGGTGGAACTGGAACAATGACCTGAGTCTGTACAAGTTTTTGGCGTCCTGTAAAGTTATACTTGCCTCTTGTTAAACTGGTAAGCCTGATTTGAAGAATCTGTGATGTGGGAGCTCCTGCTACTCCAGCCTGTAGCCCTGGGAAATAAGATCTATAACCCAGGGATCCTGGCACGAACTTGTTCAGATCTGACTGAAGAACTGTAGCTGGGCTCCCACCTGCCAGTCTTCCAGGCATCGCGGTCCACCATCATGCTGAAGGTTTTGAGGAAGCAGAGCTTGAGCCCTGTTCCTGTGAATTGGCAGTTACTGGTTTCCGTGGTTTACCTCTAGCGCCTCTGGTGGCTGTAGAACAACCTTCGGGTTTGCCCCTAAACTTGGCAGTCAGAAAGGACTGTAAGTTGGATCCTGAATAGGCCTTCCTAGCTGGGTGAGCTGCAGAAGGAAGGTATGTGGACTTACCCGCAGTAGCTTGGAGAGCCATTTGTCTAGTTCATGTACAAATAAGGCCTCGCCTGTGAAAGAGAGGCCTTCCACGCATTTCCTGGAGTCCGCATCCACAGTCCACTGGCGTAGCCATAGACCCCTGCGTGCAGACACTGCCATAGCCATAGTGCGCGCATTAAGCAAGCCTATCTCTTTTATGGCTTCCACCATAAAATTTGCAGAGTCCTGTATATGCTGTAGGAACAAGATAACCTCCACCTGAGGCAAGGTGTCTAACCCTTCAATCAGGTTACCCGACCATTTGGAAATGGCTCTTATAATCCACCCACATGCTATAGTCGGTCTTTGGGCCACCCCTGCATCTGTATACATGGATTTGAGTGTAGTCTCAATTTTACGGTCAGCCGCGTCTTTTAGGGATGCTGCACCTGGGACAGGCAATACAATTTATCGTGACAGCCTGGATACTGATGCATCCACTCTCGGTGGATTTTCCCATTTTTTCCTATCAGGAGGAAAAGGAAAAGATTATAATTAACAACCATTTAGGGATTTTAAACTTCCTATCAGGACTAATCCACGGTTCTTCAAACAGGGTATTTAGGCCCTCATTCCGAGTTGTTCGCTCGCTAGCTACTTTTAGCAGAAATGAAAACGCAAAGCCGCCGCCCTCTGGGAGTGTATTTTAGCATAGCAGAATTGCTAACGAAAGATTAGCAATTCTGCTATTAAGTATTTCCTTGCAGTTTCTGAGTAGCTCCAGACCTACTCCTAGATTGCGATTACCTCAGTCTGTTTAGTTCCTGGTTTGACATCACAAACACGCCCAGCGTCCGGCCAGCCACTCCTCCATTTCTCCAGCCACTCCTGCGTTTTTTACCTGGCATGTCTGCGTTTTTTAGCACACTCCCTGAAAACGGCCGGTTTCCGCCAAGAAACACCCACTTCCTGTCAATCACACTACGATCAGCAGAGCGATTGAAAAGCTTTGTTCGCCCGTGAGTAAAATAGCATAGTTTTGTGTAAAATTGCTTAGCGCGTGCGCCCTGCTGTGCATACGCATGCGCAGAACTGAGTCAGACTGCAGGATATGGGCCAAAGTACGTTTTTGCAGACAAATGGCAGGGGACTGAGACGCTGGTTTGGGTACTGAGGGGGTCATTCCGAGTTGATCGCTAGCTGAAAATATTCGCTGCGCTGCGATGAGGCAAAAACCGGCAGTTCTGCGCATGCGTATGTGGCGCATTGCGCACGCGCGACGTACTTTCACAACAGCCGATGTAGTTTCACACAAGGTATAGCGAGACTTTTCAGTCGCAGTGCTGGCCACAGAGTGATTGACAGGAAGGGGGCGTTTCTGGGTGTCAACTGACCGTTTTCAGGGAGTGATCGAAAAAACGCAGGCGTGCCTGGAAAAACGCAGGCGTGGCTGGGCGAACGCAGGGCGTGTTTGTGACGTCAAATCCGGAACTAAACAGTCTGAAGTGATCGCAAGCTAGGAGTAGGTCTGATGCTACTCAGAAACTGCACAAAATTATTTTGCTGCCACTCTGCGATCCTTTCGTTCGCACTTCTGCTAAGCTAAGATACACTCCTAGAGAGCGGCGGCTTAGCGTTTGCACGGCTGCAAAAAACTGCTAGCGAGCTAACAACTCGGAATGACCCCCTGAGTCTCTTTTCATAAACTCAGTCATCGATGGTCTTAAGTATTGCGTCTCTTTCTCATTGCGGTTCAGTTTAGTAGAAATATTGGAAATCATTCCCCTAATGGAATCCAGCCACGCTAGCCTGGGAAGGGATACTACACTGAGTACACCCTAGTGAGGAACACTGTGCCTTATATGGAACACACTCTTTGCCTGACATACTGTTATAGTGACAGCGCACACACACACACACACACACACACACACACACACACACACACACACACACACACACGAAAGGGTGAATGCACAATTAACCCACAAAGAGCCCTTCCAGGGAGACAGAGAGACAGTATGGAACCAGCACACTGTGCCCTAATCGCTAATACCAAGCTTAGCCGGGTCGCAGGCTAAGTACCTAGATTAGGGACTTAGGGGGACATGTACTGCGCATTGATAAAAGTGGAGAAGTGAGCCAGTTGAAAAGTGCCCATTGCAACCAATCAGTATTGACGTAACATTTAGAATTTGCATACTATAAATGTATACAGAGCAGGTAATTGGTTGCCATGGGCAACTTCTCCACTGGCTCACTTCTCCACTTTTATCACTAACATCATTGGATACAGCAGGTCACATGACCGTGCATTTTTTCCAAATGTTCGCACACCTGACCTACTTCCAAATGTCACCAAAACCCCATCACAGAGCTACAGCTGTATCACTCCGCAACTATAACCAGTACTAACATTCACAGAGCACTACTCACAGAAAAACAGCACATCACTGCCTCACTGACAGCGACACATCCCCGCCTCACTGACAGCGGCACATCTCCGCCTCACTGACAGCGGCACATCTCCGCCTCACTGACAGCGGCACATCTCCGCCTCACTGACAGCGGCACATCTCCGCCTCACTGACAGCGGCACATCTCCGCCTCACTGACAGCGGCACATCTCCGCCTCACTGACAGTGGCACATCTCCGCCTCACTGACAACGGCACATCTCCGCCTCACTGACAGCGGCACATCTCCGCCTCACTGACAGTGGCACATCTCCGCCTCACTGACAGCAGCACATCTCCGCCTCACTGACAGCGGCACATCTCCGCCTTACTGACAGCGGCACATCTCCGCCTCACTGACAGTGGCACATCTCCGCCTCACTGACAGCGGCACATCTCCGCCTCACTGACAGCGGCACATCTCCGCCTCACTGACAGTGGCACATCTCCGCCTCACTGACAGTGGCATATCCCTGCCTCACTGACAGCGGCCCATCCCCGCCAGCAGCCGCAGAGCAGTCACAGCATCAGCCAGCAGCCGGCAGAGCAGTCACAGCCTCAGCCAGCAGCTGGCAGAGCTGTCACAGCATCAGCCGGCAGACCAGTCACAGCATCAGCCAGCAGCCGCAGAGTAGTCACAGCATCAGTCAGCAGAGCAGTCACAGCCTCAGCCAGCAGCTGGCAGAGCAGTCACAGCCTCAGCCAGCTGCCGGCAGAGCAGTCACAGCATCAGCCAGCAGAGCAGTCACAGCCTCAGCCAGCAGCTGGCAGAGAAGCCTCAGCCAACAGCAAGCAGAACAGTCACAGCATCAGCCAGAAGCCGGCAGAGCAGTCACAGCATCAGCAAGCAGAGCAGTCACAGCATATGCCAGTAGCCGCAGAGCAGTCACAGCCTCAGTCAACAGCCAGCAGAACAGTCACAGCATCAGCCAGCAGCCGGCAGAGCAGTCACAGCATCAGCCAGCAGAGCAGTCACAGCCGCAGCCAGCAGAGCAGTCACGGCCTCAGCCAGCAGAGAAGTCACAGCCTCAGCCAGCAGCCGGCAGAGCAGTCACAGCATCAGCCAGCAGAGCAGTCACAGCCGCAGCCAGCAGAGCAGTCACAGCCTCAGCCAGCAGCCGGCAGAGCAGTCACAGCCTCAGCCAGCAGCCGGCAGAGCAGTCACAGCATCAGCCAGCAGAGCAGTCACAGCATCAGCCAGCAGCCAGCAGAGCAGTCACAGCATCAGCTAGCAGAGCAGTCACAGCCTCAGCCAGCAGCCGGCAGAGCAGTCACAGCCTCAGCCAGCTGCCGGCAGACCAGTCACAGCATCAGCCAGCAGAGCAGTCACAGTCTCAGCCAGCAGAGCAGTCACAGCCTCATCCAGCAGCCAGCAGAGCAGTCACAGCCAGCTGCCGGCAGAGCAGTCACAGCATCAGCCAGCAGAGCAGTCACAGCCTCAGCCAGCAGAGCAGTCACACCCTCAGCCAGCAGCCGGCAGAGCAGCCACAGCATCAGCCAGCAGCCGGCAGAGCAGTCATAGCATCAGCCAGCAGCCGGCAGAGCAGTCACAGCATATGCCAGCAGCCGGCAGAGCAGTCACAGCATATGCCAGCAGCCGCAGAGCAGTCACAGCCTCAGCCAGCAGCCCACAGAGCAGTCACAGCCAACAGCCAGCAGAACAGTCACAGCATCAGCCAGCAGCCGGCAGAGCAGTCACAGCATCAGCCAGCAGAGTAGTCACAGCCTCAGCCAGCAGCCGGCAGAGCAGCCACAGCCTCACCAGCAGAGCAGCTACAGCCTCAGCCAGCAGCTGGCAGAGCAGCCACAGCCATCAGAGCAGCCACAGCATCAGCCAGCAGCTGGCATAGCAGTCATAGTATCAGCCAGCAGAGCAGTCACAGCCTCAGCCAGCAGAGCAGTCACCGCATCAGCCAGCAGCCAGCAGAGCAGTCACAGCCTCAGCCAGCAGAGCAGTCACCGCAGCAGCCAGCAGAGCAGTCACAGCGTCAGCCAGCAGAGCAGTCACAGCCTCAGCCAGCAGAACAGTCACAGCATCAGCTGACAGAGCAGTCACAGTGTCAGCCAGCAGCCGGCAGTCGTCACAGTGTCAGAGTGAGTCACTCCCATGAGGCTGCTGCTGGTCTCCATGGAACAGAGGAGCATGTGACGGGCTCCTCCAATCAGAGCTCAGCACATGCTCCTCTGACCCCTGAGCACAGTCTCATGGCCGTTATTACCCAGTGGTGCATTGCCCCAACCGTACCCCATTACCTGCTGTACCTGCTGCTTCCACCGCCGCCGCTCTCAGCAGGGCCATTTCTACTGGGGGACAGTGACTGGGTGTAGGGGAAGCTGCGGGCCCTGGAATCAGTCCGGGCCCCATGGCAGCCGCATCTCCTGCACCCACGGTAGTTACGCCACTGCTGTCTGGTGTTTTATGCTGTTGAACCCGTGGTGTTTTCACCACCGCCGCTGGTACGCAAGCCTTTGATCTAGTTTTCTGACTGAATATTAAAATGATCCTTTAACCCCTTCAGTGGTATGCCTGGAACATTTACGGGGCCACCTGCGCTGTGCAGACTGGCAGCACCGAAATTATCCGGGCATGCCACTGCTCCCCCTCGCCCCCTACCTCCTCCTTACACTCCGCTCGGGCCAGCTCGGTGGATGACGCAATCGCGTTGTGACATCATGACGCAAATGCGTCATTCCGCAAAACTCCGCCAGCCGAGCGGAGTACAAGGGAGGAGAGGATGTCAGTGCTGGTGGGCTAGTGCCCGCCATCAAATGCTGCCCGGGGAATGGAATGGCCTTTGGTGGGTTATCCATCGATGGATAACCTTGATGGTGTAAAACCATCTGGAATGGATCCATCAATGGTTTTACCCATCGATGGTCATCCCTCATTTACAGTACACATGCGGGTGGACCAGGGGGCGTATCTTAGTGAGTGTCAGGGGGCGGAGCTAAGCTCCGTGCCCTGACACTTTTAGAAAAATATATTTAAAAAATCAATTCAGTAGCATTGAACCATCGATGGCGGGAAACCATCTGGTTCTCTCCATCGATGGTAAAAGTATTCAACATCGGTCATAGACCATCGATGATTTTGAGTTATTGATGGTCGATGGCCATCCCTAGCTACACCTAGGCAACGAGCATTTCCTAAGGCAACGAGCATTCCCCATGGCAATGAGCATGGATCCCAGAGCATAAAACCCCTGGGAAAAAGCATGACACAGCGCGTGGTACCCCTGGCAACGCACATGAAACCCCTGGCAACGCACAGGTAAAAAAAATTAAACACCTGCCCTGGGAGGTGTGACCAAATGCGAAAAAACCACCACTGAAGGGGTTAATGCTCTATAAGGCGCCCCATTGTTCTTTCAGTTTTTAATAATATTGTTACCCGAGACGTTGATACAGGATATTGTGGGGAAGACGCCGGCTCAATTCAATGAGCTTAATTGTGCAAGCAGACTGGCTTCAGAAGTTATTCTGGGACTAGTAGTTCCACAAGAACTTTAAAAAGTGGACTGCTCTAGCGCACTGACTTTTTCTTTTACTATATATATTGGTATTTAAACCATGATCAGACAAGGAATAGTAAACGTAAGCAGGACACAGTGCACTGTAATACTATTAATTCATAACGTAGAACAGAGAGTCTGTAGCCCGTATAGCGCCCCCTGGTGACACCCCCTGTCTACAGGGTTAATGCCCCCCTGTCCATGGGTAAGGATTGTGTGCCAGGATATGGCAGCATCACACGGACACCGACCAGCTCCTGGGTGAGAACCTTTGCCAACATTACGTCGTTTTGCCAACTCACTTGCAAGCGAACAGCTTGTATCTCTATGAAAACCAATGGACGGAACAAATTGTATTAAACTAGGTAAAATGGCGCCAAGGACAACGGAGGAAAGTATCAGTATCAGAGAAATAAGATTATAGTTCAGACACTGTAAACCAGGAAACTGATTTCAGGGTTCCTGAGCCCTAACTAGGGCGGTGCAGGAGGCGGGGCCTGTACTGTGTAGCTGGGCTGCAGCGCCAGGACTGTGCCTAACTAATGGTGCAGAATAAGGAGCTACCCAACCACACAGATGGGCAGATTCAGCTGGAGAGGGCGCCAAGTGTGTTGCGCTCTCACTTCTACCGGCTGCCTGCATCCTGCTTACTCGCCAACGCTACAGACGTCTGCGCTGCTCAGTACAGGAAGGTGGTTGTAGGAAGAGTTAATGTGAAGCAGTACTGTATTTATCATTCACATCTGGGAATGTCCGTCTTAACGACACTGGTTTCTGTGCGCCACGCTGCAACTTGTACTGAATGCCCTGTTCATAGCTTCCTAGGGCCAATGACACAGCCTCGGGGTTGCAGAAAGTGCCGGTGTTTTAGCTAATTAATTGCATGATTTAAATCACACTGGTTTTGCTTAAATAAACCCTTTACTTGTGTTTGATAGAAGCCCCTCCTGAAAGTGGAGAGCAGGCAGGACTGTGAAAGTGGCCGGGCAGGCTATCTATACCGGCGGTGGGACATTGGTTCAGCTGGGGGGCCACTTGGTATATTTTGGGGAACTGTTGGGGGACACAGGCCAGGTTTTGCTGCTACTATATTATGCGCTGCATCAGTGCCTCCTGGTATCTGGTCCAAGCTCAGAGGTGTTGGGGCAGGTTAGGGGCAGTGCCATCCTTGGGGGCCTTCGGGTCATGTTGCTGGGCGCTATGGCTATTCTAAGTTGCAGGCACAGCAAAGGGATCTCTCATACCCAGCACAGAGCAGGTGTCGCTGCACAGCGCCTTTCTCCAGTGGCGTCCTGCATGTTAGGACACATCCTGATACTCCCCAACGTTCCAGAGCCACACATGCCCCACAGGCTCCCCATTACCCCATGCCACCACCACTTACATAGAGGAGCACAGTGCTGCTTATCAGGAGGGTGCATGTGTCATTACCACCAGGACTTACTCCCACAGTGCGATAGAACGGGCTGATCGGGGTCGGAGCTGACGTCGCACACCCTCCCTGAAAACGCTTGTGAACGCCTGCGTTTTTCCGCACACTCCCAGTCAACTGTCAGTTGCCATCCACAAACAGTCTCCTCCTTTCAATCACCTTGCAAACGCAGATGCAAACGGATTTATCGCACCATCCTGTCGCTGAGCAGCGATGCCTGTTGTTGTTTGCTGACGCGCGTGCGCATTGCGGTGCATTACTCATGCGCATTTAGTACCTGATCGCCCGCTGTGCGAAAATGCACAGCAGCAATCAGATCTGAATGACCCCCAGAGTGTCTAGGTAGACCAGCATGAACTAAGACGTCTCGTTGTGGGTGTTCGTGAGCGTCTACAGAAGCTCTTCTACCACCATATACTGTATATGTCTGTAATTACTAATTAGTGATTTCTACACATCTCAAACATGCCATGAAGTATAGTGCTTTCATTATTTTAAAATAGCGTTTTAAAATAATGTGGATCTTTGTTATTTCCCAGCAGAACTAATGTTACAAAGACAGTAGTGCCATTTAATACTGTGGTGTATATTTTATATTGTACACCTTGATCACAACATTTCTTTGTAAACATTATTTGCAGTTTTTCCTTCCGGGATTAGCACAAAAAGATGCTTGGGGCTACTAACTTGTGAGCAAGCCACGTGAAGCTGCAGTGGGAGAAGCAGCAGGTCCTGACATCTAGTCTTGCAGCCCTGAGCGCCTGCCCCTGCGGCTTGGTGATTGTCATATAGCGAAGCAGCTGCTTACAGGAAACTGCGGACATTTGAATTGAAAAAGAAAATTGTTGGGGTAAGGGGTATACGTGGTATAAACACAGATATTTTTTCTGTCTCCATTGCTCATAAAGTCCCTAGAAGTATATTTCTAAAAAAACAACAACAACAACAACAATTATATGTACAGACACAACCCCTACAGTGTCATTATATGTATAGTAGATATATTTTTAGCTCATAAAAGCTTTTGATGCACTGATGATTAATAGTGGGAAACGTTGCCCTTTAGGTTCTGTGAAGTTTGTATATTACTACTCTATTACTGGACCTCCTGTGAACTACTCTGACAGTTATAAATGGTGAGACCCGACCTCCGGCAAACCAAGTAGCAAATATCAAAACATTGTGTTCTAGCGACTAGAAAGCGATCGGGGAGGTGTAATTGTCTAGCTGCATGCGTGCACGCAGATAACTTCAAAAGAAACACAGAGAAAGAGAATTAACATTAATTCCTAAATATGTCGCGTTCACGGCTTGTCTCCCAGTTTTATTGACAGCGCGTTGAGTCACTGACAGCAGCTGGAGGTTCTAAACAGCAGAAGACCACGGTGACGTCAGTCGTGTTCACATGCGGGATAAGAGTATGGTTGGAGGAAACACAGCGTCCTGCAGATCGGCAGGGGGGAGTAGCTAGGAAAAGATCATTACGAGGTGCGAAAGGCGCAGCTTCCAAACAACGAGAAGATGCAGTGGCGCAGTTTTGTGCGGTGCAGGCCCCTGGTCCGGGGTACCACCCTGCACCTATTTCTTGAATAACTACCCTTCTAGAGTCCCGCGTCGGTGGCAGCAGCGCTGCATAAGTAACCGTGAAAATTTTCCTGGCATTTTGCATGTGCCCAGTAAGAAAATCACCGCACTAGTTTCTGGCACAGCGTGACCCTAGGCCTCAGAAACTACTGCACTGCTGGCTAGGGGAGAGGGGGCACAGACGGAAAATGCACACGGGCCCCCTAATCTCTTAATACGCCGATGAGAAGAAAAGGACCTTTAATGGCAGCTCTTTGTATGTTTTCATCTATAAAATCTTTGTCAGTGCGAATAAGGGGCTTTATAAAGAACAGGATGCAGGAGTTTATCTAAGCAGGCAGAGTGGGACTGGCAGACCTGACTCGCCCTTCAGAAACGCCCTCTGATTTATACGCAGGGGTAGGAGCGGTGATGCCACAACAGCGTCACTCTTTTCCTTAGAGAACATTAGAGAACTGGTTTCCTGCTATTTATCTTTACTCTATAGAGAGATTCAGCAGAAGGTTAGAGTAACGCTGATAAATGCATATCTGAACATTGCATTTTCGGCAATTAATAGTTCCCTTATGAAAAGGCTCAGATACATATGCACAGTGGAGGGGTTCAGTAGGGGAGCCTGCGGCCAGGATCCCGACGGTTGAAATACCGACATCGGGATCACGATTGCGAAGAAGCTGACAGGGGTGAGTAAGGAGTGTTATACCCTCTCCCATACGCCCATAACCCTTACCCTACCTAACCGCTGCCTATCCCTAACCTTCCCCCCGTAAGTGCCTAAATCTATCCTCCTGTCCCCGCTGCACAAACCTAACACTCCCACCCCGCAGCCTAACCCTCGGAGGCGGGTGCCTAGCCCCCCCCTCCCCGCACCCTAACCCTCCTGCCCCGCAGCCTAACCCTCGGAGGCGGGTGCCTAGCCCCCCCCCTCCCCGCACCCTAACCCTCCTGCCCTGCAGCCTAACCCTCGGAGGCGGGTGCCTAGCCCCTCCTCCACGCACCCTAACCCTCCAGCCCCGCACCCTAACCCTCCTGCCCCGCAGCCTAACCTTCGGAGGCGGGTTGCCTAGCCCCTCCTCCACGCACCCTAACCCTCCTGCCCCGCAGCCTAACCCTCGGAGGGGGGTGCCTAGCCCACCGGAGTCATCACACTGTCCTCCGCAACTGCACATGCATATGAAGCACCAACGCAATAACGAGGAACATTGACTCCTCGAGTAAGACTATGGTCACGCAGAATGGGCTGCGGCAGTAGCGACGGCGGTGCCATGTTTCTCTTGTTTCTCTACGTACAATGATGACAGCAGAAGGCAGATACACAACCCCCCCTCCCCCCGAAAATGACCGTGACACAGACGCATTTTACCGCCACTCCCAAAGCAGGGACAGATCGGATCACATGAGCATCTGGAAACAATATTAAAAGGACAAACACAGTTGGCAAAAAAATTCTGTAATCATGCCCTGTGACCGGACGGGCTCGTCCCCAGTGCACAGAATGGAAGGTTAGGTCACATGGGACCTGACCACATAGGGGATTCCCGCTTACCGTCAGTAACCGCCTGTTACTGACTCCACCCACTGCGCTGTGGGCGGGTTTATGCTGCCACCACCAAACTCCTAGAAAACGCAGCCTAGTGATCAGGTCTGTATTAGGCCCATTGTTTCTATGGAATTGTTTTGATATCTGTCCCGTTTCTCTACAAGAGTCTTAGGGATCGGTACTCACTGTCGGCATCCCCACTGCCGGCATTTCATACCCAACCCCCTGATACGTGTAACATGGCTGTAATTTAATGCATGTATTAACCAAATGTGTTTCTTTCTTGCACAGTGAAAGGAATGGCTATTGCGGCAAGAATGCTCTGCGGAGCGGCATTAGTCATTGCCCCGGTGTACTACTAACGTACCAAGATACAATTGGCCCATCTAGGAGTGGCACTGCAGTGTCAGATAGGCGTGCAGATATCAAAAAAAGGCCCCAAACAGCACATGATGCAAAGAAGAAAAAGATTTGCAACGAGGTTGCTGTATGACTAAGCTAAGCGACACAACCACCTGGCCCATCTAGGCGTGGCACTGCAGTGGCTGAATGTCGAGAGTGGGCCGCAATTGTTCGGTCCGCTGACAGCATCTCCAGCACGCTCCAGTCATTTTTAAAAAATTCTGCAATTGGTGGACTTAAATGGCAGTACCCCTGTACTAATACAGCAGTACCCCTGGACTCATACTAGGCCCCAAACAGCACCTCATGCAAAGATGTCGAAGAGGTGCAATGAGGTAGCTGTATGACTAAGCCAAGCGACACAAACAATTCCCACTGGAATTATACGTCCAAATCACTGGAATTAAATGGCAAAATCTCGCTATCGCCTACCTAGTGAAGTGGAATCTAGATGGGATTTGGTACCGGGGACACAATACCTCCATCAATTGTCTAAATCCCACTGCACTAATGGCGGATACCGGACACACGTCTAGCACCAACATAAGTGTCAAGGCCTCAGTTATGAGGGCTTCCATCGTCATGTGAAGCTGAACCACTAGTCATGAACATAGGATAGGGCCTCAACCGTTCCTTGCCATTCCGTGTCGTTAATGGCATATTGGCAAGTTTACGTTTCTCTTCAGACCATTTCAGTTTCTTTTTTTGGGTCTTTTTACTGAACTTTGACTTTTTGGATTTTACATGCCCTCTACTATCACAATGAGCATCGGCCTTGGCATACAACGTTGACGGCATTTCATCGTCTATATCATGGCTAGTGGCAGAAGCTTCAGCACTAGGAGAAAGTGGTTCTTCTTGATCTTTCCCTAGTTTATACTCAAAATGTTTGTTCTCCATTATTTTTGGGAGTTATATGAGACAATATGCGGCACAGAAATGACTGGAATGACTGATGAGACAGGACACTACCACTGATCTGATGCAGCACAACACAGTCAACAACATTTTACACAGCTACACTGGATATATGGCAGGAGAGGACACCAACACTGTGACTGGCTGGACTGATGCAGCACAATACACTGTGAGTGGCTGGACTGATGCAGCACAATACACTGACTACACTGGACTGGACAGCACAACACAGCACAATACTTGCTACCCCACTTTCTCGCCCCCACACAGACACTGGAGGACGGAGACACGTCCTCTCACTACACTCTCCGAGACTGGAGTGAAAATGTCCACGATGCGCGGCTCCTTATATGGAATCCAAATCCCGCGAGAATCTGACAGCGGGATGATGACGTTTTGCCGCGTTTGGATTTCCGAGCCAGGCGGGAAAACCTGAGCCTGACTCGGATCCGGGCTCGAAAGGCAAAGTCCGGTAGGGTTCGGTTCTATGAGAACCGAACCCGCTCATCTCTAGTTAGTGCTAGTTATTACTAGAGATGCACGGGTTCGGTTCTTAGAGAACCGAACCCTACCGGACTTTGCCTTCCGAGCCCGGATCAGAGTCAGGCTTGGGTTTTCCCGCTTGACTCGGAAACCAGAACGAGGCAAAACGTCATCATCCCGCTGTCGGATTCTCGCGGGGTTTGGATTCCATATAAGGAGCCGCGCGTCTCCGCCATTTTCACTCCGGCATTGGAGAGTGTACAGAGAGTACGTGTCTCCGTCCTCAGTGTCCGTGTCTTGTGCTGAATCTGTCCAGTCACAGTGGTGGTGTCCTCTGCTGCCATATGTCCAGTGCTGCTGTATAATAATAAGTCCCTTACAGTGTTGCTGTGTTGTCCTGCATCAGACCAGTGGTAGTGTCCTGTGCATCAGTCATTTCAGTGACCAGTCACAGTGGTATCCTCTGCTGCCATATGTACAGTGCTCTTGTGCCGCATATTGTGATATATAACGCCAGAAAAATAATGGAGAACAAAAATTTGGAGGATAAAATAGGGAAAGATAAAGAACCACTTCCTCCTAGAGCTGAAGCTGCTGCCGCTAGTCATGACATAGACGATGAAATGCCATCAACGTCGTCTGCCAAGGCCAATGCCCATTGTGATAGTAGAGGGCATGTAAAATCCAAAAAGCCAAGGTTCAGTAAAATGACCCAAAAAAAGAAAATTTAAATGGTCTGAGGAGAAACGTAAACTTACCAATATGCCATTTACGTCACGGAGTGGCAAGGAACGGCTGAGGCCCTGGCCTATGTTCATGACTAGTGGTTCAGCTTCACATGACGATGGAAGCCCTCATCCTCCTGGGCTGCTTTATTTTTACACTGCAATTTAGATTTCAGTTTGAACACACCCCACCCAAATCTAACTCTCTCTGCACATGTTACATCTGCCCCCCCCCCCCCCCCCCCCCCCTGCACTGCACATGGTTTTCCCCATTAGAGGAAAATGTTGTTTTGCATTCAACCGTGAATTAGGCCCAATGTCAGGTGGAGCCCTTGTGGAGCAACTTTTAAATTAGCATAATGGTTGTTGTAGCTGCCCTAGCTGGTCTGTCCAGTTCATATTCCAGTGGGAAGAACTCAGGCTCTCTATAACACCTTTAATAAAATGACATTTCCCCCATTTTGCCTCAATTGCATTTATTGCACCCACTGTACAATCACAGGGTCCATTTCCCTTCCCCAGCATATGAACTATTCACAACTATGGTGACAGAACACAGAAGGCCGTGAAAATATAATTAGTTTTCCCCAAAATACCTTATCCGCATTGTCTCGTCAATTCAGAAACAATTGATAAAGTTTTCACGTCACCCTTTTATTTATAAAGGAAAACTTTATTCATCTTTCTGTAAAAATCAAAAGACAAAGCTAAAACATAATTATGTAATTTAATTTAAAAAAAAAAAGCAGTTTGACTCGGTGAGAAAGAAAGTCTAATTTCCCCCGTCATTCTGACTTATTGTTTTGACTGTGAACAGATTGATGATAAAATTGGTAAATAGTGGAGGCTTCTCAAAAATGGCTGACTCTGCAAAACATAGTCTCTCCCTGATCAGCGAGGGTGCGCAGGCTTTGTGCGGCTTTTGCAGCGCTGTCAACAAAGGGTATTACTACTTGACAAGATTGTTATCGGGTTCTATTTTTAAAGGTTTGTTACATCTGTTAGCGTGTCACCATAACGTACAGAGAACAGAAATTTCTTTTATTATGAGGTACAAAGGAAAATGAATACTTAGCATTTTATAACACTGCCCTTTGTCGTCATTCAGTGGAATATATTTGATCGCTTTGCTAATTTGTCTTTTATTTAGATGGTTACCCAAAATAGCTTTGCAACATGAGGTGTGCGACTCTGAGAGACACAATGTCCTGTCAACAATTTTTATCTCAGTCCCGGAGAGAATTAACTGATTGAGCCATAGCTAAGAATAAAATCTTGACATGCGATGTTTGTGCATCTGAAGGATTAAAAAGTAAGACATGAAAATACGGACCTGTATATTGACTGAACATCTGAATATCTCCACTGCGCCCCCCACCCGCTTCTCCTCCATCTCTTAACTAACTATGAAGCTGTGAGCTGGACTTTCCGGTGTATTAAAACTTTACATTCCCGCGCATATATAAATCACTTGTCACTACGTAATCATAATTGTTTTTTTCCCTGACTTCAATAAAATGTATAGTCCTATAACAGCCACCTGAATATTGTATTCACTCCCAGACAATAGCCGGGCAGCTGATGTACTGGACGAAATATAATTTATTATCTGTCAGCATCCATGAAAGAGATTGTATCTCACTGAAGAAAATATAAACCGCAGTTTCCAGACATTTCCAGGCTCGATTCATTTGCGAGTGCTGAAATGTCTACAGGGAGCGTCGGACGCGGCCGGGTATTTCACAGTGACTTTTCCGGCGAGGCCATAGAGGCTCATGTCTAAGGTGACAGGAATCCGGGGGCAACACAGCTACTGATACTGTAACAATGCACAGAATTTGCTGGGAATCTCTGCACTTATTATGATCTGTAATAATAATTACTGTGGTGATTTCACCCATATTAATGTGCCGCTATAATACATTTACCCCTAAGTCTGCAGGAATGGTAACCTGTCCAACGGATTCAACAGGAGGTCTGCCTTCTACATGGGCAGCGCCTGGTATCCCAGCTAGTTCAAAACACCTGTAAAACTGGTCCCGGGCTTTGAGCTCCTCCAGGGGCGCAGGCGTATATTTAATAAAATGGTACAATTGTAGTGTAACACTGCTGTGTGTACTTTGTATGAGCCAAACATCTTTGCTGAATTTGGTGGGGTGAGCTGGAGGAGGGGGAAGCTGGACAGACATGTAATTCATCATTTTATAGTGTAACTTTATAGCGTGATAAAAACAAACCATCTGTCACCAGCCATTCTGAGGCTAAAGGGGGTCTTTTGTGCAATACAAAGGAAAACAAACAACTAGGGTTATCTTAAGAGAAAGATCCGCTTTGTGCATAGAACACTTGCCATCCAGCCCTTTGCAATAAACTGCACGTCCGTCTGTCCCTTCCTGTCTGTCTGTAGATGCTGGGGCAATGACCTGTTACCATGCAAAAAATTATACAACTCTCTCTCTCTAGACCCTGCATTTATCATCTCCTTTTATATCTGCGAACGCATCTACCTGACGCCCCTCCGCGCCACCATGCCCTCAGCAAAAAAGCTGCAGAAAGCCAGAAAGTTCCTCTCTTAGGATCGGCAGGTAATGTATTAGACATAATTAATTAGCACATCACATACTTCAATACACAATGTTCAGACAGATTTGTAATCAGCACATCTTTATAGGCAGTGGTTTGATGATGCATACTGTAGGTCTCCCTGGATTAGTTAAGTATGTAGAGAACGCGTGGACTCTCTGCTAGTTGGAAATTTCGGATCATTACGGCTATGGAGAAAGGTGATATGACGGCTGGCGCTGTGGAGCTATCACTATCCTACTGCCGCAATTAGGAGGAGGTAAAACGAGTATTCCATTTCCCCCGCTTGAAGAACATAGGGGCTAATTCAGACCTAATCGTTAGGCTGCGTTTTCGTACAGCGGGCGATGAGGTCTAAACTGCGCATGCGTATGCACCGCAATGCACAGACGCATTGCACGGGTACAAAGCGGATCGCCGGTCAGCAATGGGTTTGTGCGAAGGATCCATTCGCACGTGCGTTCGCAAGGAGATTGACAGGAAGAAGGCGTTTGTGGGTGTCAACTGACCGTTTGCAGGGCGGGTGTCTGATGTCAATTCCGGTCGCGGACAGGCTGAAGCGATCGCAGCGGCCGAGTAAGTCCTGAGCTGCGCAGAGACTGCACAAGATCTGTTTGTACAGCTCTGCTACACGCGATCGCACACTTGCACAGCAAAATACACTCCCCTATAGGCGGCGACTATGTGAACGCAGGACTGTAAAAAACTCCTAGCGAGCGATCGGGTCTGAATTAGCTCCATAATCAACAGGGTGTATTTTCAAAGGCTTCACCCTAATAACAAGCAGTGGCCCCTCCCACAACCCAGGTTCAGTTCAGGGAGGCCGTATGGACAAAGTGACGCGAGAAAGCGCAATTGCGTGTAATAACTACCTGTTCTCAGGTCATTTGCACCAGCACAGGGCTGGTGAGGGCGCCCACTGATAATGATGATGATGACAAGTATCACAGCGGGCGTTTGGACAGGTGCGCTTAGTTCCGAGCGAGCAATTTGTCCAATTTGCGTTCGACTCTGTTTATTCGGTGACAGAGAATGTACAGTATGAATGGGCCAAAGGTTATCAAGGTCTACATTGCTTGGGCTGTTACTCTAATCCCGTCATGGGTTTGTGGCCTAGAAGCCACTAAGAGGAATCAATAAGCCGCTGGGACCAGCATTCTGTAACCATAAGCGAGACTAGTGACCTGGTGGATGGCCCCACCCTTTCCCCGTCCCCCTGCCCTCCCCCCCCCGCGGCTACACGGAGTTCAGAGAGAGTTCACCCGGGCAGCATAATTTATTAAAGATGGTGGCCTACCCACCCGTCCGCTGCACCCGACGCACCAACGTGCGAGAACCTGGCCAGCCCTTGCCTGCAGCTCCGCCCTCCACTCAGACAGCGGCAGCTCTGCCACGTTTCAGGTACAGCTGCCTGCACTCCGCTCGGTCAGCTACGCCAATGGATCGGCGGCCAGTGGGGGTTCCAAGTACTCAGAAACCCCCCCTGCTTGCGCTTATGCAGTGAGGGGATGGAACCAGAACTGAAGTAATCGCATATACAATCACTTTACCTCTTAATGAGCGTCTGAGTGGGCTCATATCGTAGCCCCTGTACCGGCAACATACATGGGAACAAAAATGTTAGTATTGATGAATCTTCATTTTCATTTGTTAATAAATATATCCCTTAGGCCCCCATTTATCAACGAGTTTCCTTGCTGGAAACTCGTTTTAGGTGGTTAATGGGACCAATTTCTATTTAACAAGGCTAATAGCGCTGCACAGTAAAATCTATTTAACAACGAGCGCTATTTCTGAAATAGCGCTCGCTTACCTAAAATGCCTTCGTCTGCTTCGGGCAGACGTTATAGGCACCGCTACAGCGGTGTCCGTCCTGCACTCCGGCTCCCCCCTCCCGTAGCAATCCCGGCATGCATCACGCCTGCCTGGTTGCTATAGAGACCGGATAACCAAAATGGCTGCCACGTCCGGAAATCACTACCCCGCATGTGCCGGGAATTAGCATAAACCGGCGCATGCGCGGTAGGAGGCCAGTCCGGGGACACAGTTCATTCGTCAGCGCTGTTGTAAGGTAAACATCAGCGCTGACGCGGCAAATATCGCATTCACTCGCCGTGGCATAGGCTCTTCTTAAATAGAAGAGCGCGATACCACTATAGCACGGCGAGTGAAAACTGTATTTACCACTTCACAAATTGCTGCTTGATCAATGGGGGCCTTAGATTGTAATCTCATAAGGGCAGCGTTCTCTATACCTTTTATCAGTGTTTGCTTGATGTTATTACTGCCAGTTTCTTATTATATATAGTGCTGCGCAATATGCAGGGGCAATATAATTACTGGATAACATTACAAATTTCAGTGTAGGCCCCGCCCGGTCAACTTAGCCACGCCTATTTCAGCCACCAGAATTTGCACCGTCCCATAGCAATCAGGACTCTTGACAGGTAGGTTGTACTAACTGGGTGGATAGAGAAGCAAAACAATTGACGTCATGCCGTGTAAAGGGAATAATTATACATTTTTAGCATATTAACTATTTTTCTTTAATAAATACTAGGGCATACAGCTGGAGTAGAATGGATTGCAAGCCTTATATTCAATATAAATGAAAGAGAAATTGTCATTCCTGAAAGACAGGGACAATGTGAGGGGTAAATCTGGGTCCCTCCCTCAATATTTGGGACTCTTACAATGCTCTTTAATATGTGAAAATACATTACACTGCTTTCAGTAACTAGTAAAAGTTTTAATACAAACTAAGGCCAGTGTCTTTTCACCCCCATTACCAGAAAATGACCTAATAAAAGACAGACTAATGAGCCGTTATTAAAAATGCAATGAGCTATATTTTGGGCTAATCTTGGTACACTTTCATGGGGTGAGACAGTATAGGGCTATTTAAATAGAATTAATCATCTCAAATAGATGAGGGCTGATAAACAAATGGAAAGAGTTGGAATAAGACTTTAAATAGAAACTTGAAATGACGAATGTTTCCGTTCAGAGGAGAGAAATTTCAGCGGTTTCAATGTATCAGAGTATCAGGGAGAGAATTCTCAAATCCTTCAGAGGAATTCAATTTACTATTGACGAGGAAGGGTCATCACCATCGAGGGTCCTTTCCAACCGAATGATGCGATCGAGGATCGTCCTTATGGCTCATGGTGAATGCCGCTTTAGAAACGGTCTCAGCAGGGTTCATTCCATTGAAACATCATCTAGTGGTTGGATTTCTTCCTAAATACTATACGCTAAAGACTCACTCAGCGGCGCTATCTTGACGCATTCCCCTACAAGCGGAGATCTCAGCGGTGGAGTATTTGAATGATCATCATACGCTATGCAGGGCTGAATTGCATCTAAAGGCCGGTTGACCACATATCAAAGGAACACTGGGAAAAATACAGTAAAGGCTAAATAGGTTGGGTATGGTTTACTGGTAGTCAGGATGCTGACGGTCAGAATACTACCGACACTGGCACCCCGACATCTTGAAATCCCAACAGGGCTGCAGTTGTAATCATACCCTAATCCTAACCTCCCCCCGCCCCCTAACCCTCCTCTCCCGCAACCTAAGCCTGACCCTAACCCTCCCCTCCCGCAGCCTAACCCTAACCCTCCCCTCCTGCAACCTAACCCTAACCTCCCCCACCCAACAGCCAAACCCTAATCCTCCCTCCCACAACCTAACCCTAACCTCCCCCACCCCACCCCACAGCCTAACTCTAACTCCCCCTCCTGCAGCCTAACCCACCCCTTCCACAACCTAACCCTAACCTCACCTTCCCCACAGCCTAACCTTCCCTTCCCTTAGCCTAACCTTAACCCTCCCCTCCCGCAACCTAACCCTAACCTCACCTTCCCCACAGCCTAACCCTAACCCTCCCTCCCATCATCCTAACCCTCCCCTACAGCCTAACCCTAACCCTCCCCTCCTGCAACCTAACCCTAACCCCCCACCCCACAACCTAACCCTAACCTCCCCCACCCCACAGCCTAACCCTAACTCCTCCTCCTGCAGCCTAACCCTAACCCACCCCTTCCACAACCTAACCCTAACCTCACCTTCCCCACAGCCTGACCTTCCCTTCCCTTAGCCTAACCTTAACCCTCCCCTCCCGCAACCTAACCCTAACCTCACCTTCCCCACAGCCTAACCCTAACCCTCCCTCCCATCATCCTAACCCTCCCCTACAGCCTAACCCTAACCCTCCCCTCCTGCAACCTAACCCTAACCCCCCCACCCCACAACCTAACCCTAACCTCCCCCACCCCTCCCCACAGCCTAACCCTAACTCCTCCTCCTGCAGCCTAACCCACCCCTTCCACAACCTAACCCTAACCTCACCTTCCCCACAGCCTAACCCTCCCTTCCCTTAGCCTATCCTTAACCCTCCCTCCGCAGTCTAACCCTCCCTTCCCGCAACCTAACCCTAACCTCACCTTCCCCACAGCCTAACCCTCCCTCCCATCATCCTAACCCTCCCCTACAGCCTAACCCTAACCCTCCCCTCCTGCAACCTAACCCTAACCCCCCCACCCCACAACCTAACCCTAACCTCCCCCTCCCCACAGCCTAACCCTAACCCTCCCTCCCCTACAGCCTATCCCTAGCCCTCAGGATTCTAGCTGTCGGAATTTCCGGTGCCGGTACTCTGACCGCCGGGATACTGAACGTTGGCAACTCAACTACATCCCTCCTGATCTTATTGGCTTTGAGTATACCACTGTTATTGTATCCGCGACAGACACTGTATACAGTATGACGCACCTGCTAACAAGACGGATATTTACTGCTCTACATACGTTAAAACTTAAGTTGACTTCATTTTGCATTTTTCATAGAAATTAAAAATGTACAAGTGAGTAAACAATCTTCATCCAAGAAAAAAACCAAAAACCCCTTACAAAGCTTAAATAAAATTCCTTTGTGTGGTTCTGGAACACAAACGCCCCAGTGAATAATAAAGCTTCACGCTGTCATGTTTAAATAAAGGTTATTAGATTCAAGGACAACTTTGTTTTCTGGGTTTTTTTTTCTTTAAGTGTCAGAACACGTAATATTTTTCCGAGACAATAGTACATTAATTTAAATATGTATAAATATTCAGGCGCTTGCAAAAACTACAGCAGCGCAGTTGTAATTTTGGCTTATATAATGAGCAATGACAAACACAAGTTTGCAAAGAAAACAAAATCTCCAAACTTCACACTTTTCATAGCAAAGACTGACATTTAATCTCTCAAATGATTACAGCGTACTCTGAGAAATACAGCATTACAGAATTAGCCGAGGTGGAGGAATACGGGCTATAGCAAAGTCAAAGCAACGATTGCAACAACAGAAATTAGGACTAAAGGGGGTTATTCAGCGTTGTTAGAAAACCAAAAAAGGTAGCAATTGGGCAAAACCATGTGCACTGCAGGTGGGGCAGATGAGAGTTAGATTTGGGTGGGTTATATTGTTTCTGTGCAGGGTAAATACTGGCTGCTTTATTTTTAGAATGCAATTTCGATTTTCAGTTTGAACACACCCCACCCAAATCTAACTCTCTCTGCACATGTTACATCTGCCCCACCTGCACTGCACATGGGCCCTCATTCCGAGTTGTTCGCTCGCAAGCTGCTTTTAGCAGCTTTGCACACGCTAAGCCGCCGCCTACTGTGAGTGGATCTTAGCTTCTTAAAATTGCGAACGAAAGATTTGCAATATTGCGATAAGACATCTCTGTGCAGTTTCTGAGTAGCTCGAGACTTACTCTGCCAGTGCGATCAGTTCAGTGCTTGTCGTTCCTGGTTTGACGTCACAAACACACCCAGCGTTCGCCCAGACACTCCTCCGTTTCTCCGGCCACTCCCGCGTTTTTCCCAGAAACTGTAGCGTTTTTTCACACACACCCATAAAACGGCCAGTTTCCGCCCAGAAACACCCACTTCCTGTCAATCACATTACGATCACCAGAACGAAGAAAAAACCGTGAGTAAAATTCCTAACTGCATAGCAAATTTACTTGACACAGTCGCAATGCGGACATTGCGCATGCGCACTAAGCGGAAAATCGCTGCGATGCGAAGAAATTTACCGAGCGAACAACTCGGAATGACCACCATGGTTTTGCCCAGTTGCTAACTTTTTTGGTTTGCTAACAAACCTGAATAACCCCTAAATCCACATGAAGTGTACTTGTAAAATAGACATAACAACACTAACAGTCCGCTGCCACAACCACACACAATGGTGCTACTCACTTTCCTCAGTTGTGGTATAAAAATTAAACAATTAGAATGCTGACGCCAGAATGTTGACGGACACGGATAGTGTTGATATGTGTGCACCACTTGTGGTATACACAGGTTGTTAATAGTAACAAACATTAGCGGAATAAACATATGAAGCAAGACTTAACCAGGGGTGCAGGTTTATTGCAGTGTGACAATGGGGGTCATTCAGACCTGGTCGTACGCAGGCTATTTTTTGCAGTTCTGCAACCTGGTATTCGCTGCCTACAGGGGAGGGAGTTAGGGCTGTGCAGGGCTGCAATCGCTTGTGCAGTTTCTGCACAGCTCAGGACTTACTCACCCGCTGCGATGATCCGGCTTGGGGCTGACGTCAGGAACCCTCCTCTTCAACGGCTGGGCACGCTTGCGTTTTTCCGGACACTCCTCGAAAACGGTGAGTTGACGCCCAGGTCCGCCTTCTGCCTGTCAATCTTCTTGCATTCGCCGCTGCGAACGGCTTCTTTGTAAGGTCCGTCACTCTGTGGCAACGGCCAAAGCTGGCGACCGAGCGCCTGCGACCGACGCGCCTGCGCATTTTCGCCCGCACATTGCCGTCCACCCGCATGCACAGTTCTGACAAGTTCGCACGGCTGCGAAAAATTGCAGCGTGCGAAAGGATCGGAATGACCCCCAATGTATAGCCGTATCCACAGTAATAGCAGATAGCGGAGATGGACTGGAGCATACAGAGGACAAGCCGGCCATGTATAAGCAGCGGTAACTCAGGATAAATACAGAGACTCCACGGAACTGAGTACTACACGTCCGTGTAGTATTGTGGCACTCAAACAAATTAGCAAGATGGCACTGTCCATGTGAAGTAGCACTATAGGCGGCCATTTTGGTAAAGGGGCCAAATGCCTCAGTAAAGGCAACAGGGATATAGGGGGAGATGTACTAAGCAGTGATAAGACTGGAGAAGTGAGCCAGTGTAGAAGTTGCCCATGGCAACCAATCAGCTGCCCTGTATACTTTTATAGTATACAAATTAGAAATGTTACGTCAATGCTGATTGGTTGCCATGGGCAACTTCTCCACTTTTATGACCGCTTAGTACCTATCCCCCATAGAGCAGTACCGCTCTCCATTTCTAGTCAGAATGTCAACATGTCAAATGTCAACAGTCACAATGTCAACACTAACATAATGCTGACATTGACAGAATGAATCCGTATATTAACAATTAGATTTTATTATTTAATAATAATAATAATAATAATAATAATAATTAATAATTACAAACATATCAGTTTCTCCCAGTAGGCCTCAGTGCTTTATGTTTGCCTTTACAACACACAATACAAATAAGCTTATCAAGGGACATTAGTAAGACGCCTGAGGAAACAGGAAAGTCTTGTGTCTGTTTTTTGAAGGGCTCTAGAGTGGAGGCTTTTTGTGTGAGACACGAGTTCCACAGAGTGTGAGCCACGGAGCTGAAAGGTCCACCCCCCGATGAATTTCGGGAGATCCTAGTTATTGTTAACAGTCCTTCATATCCAGATTGCAGTAATAGAGGGTTGCATCAATGGTTCAGAAGCTGCTACTGGTACCTTGGGCCCTGGTCATGTAGAGCCTTCAAAGTCAGTAAGCTGATCTTGGAAATGATTCACCATCTCACAGGCGGCCAGTGGAGGGAGTAGAGGATGGGTGTTATGTGGCTGGAACGGGACTGGTTGTGTAACAGCCTGGCAGCGGCATTTTGTACAAACTGCAAACTGTGCAATTCTTTTGTGGGAGACCAAACTTAATCCTAACCACAACCTAACCCTAATCCAAACCCCAATGTAACCTAACCCTGAGATTGGCTGTGGACATTCTGAATGATACTGTATGACTGTACGCCCATTCCTCAAATGCCAGTTTAGGAGCGGTGTCAGATTGCCCTTCTTATGAAGTGCATCAATATACTCTTTCTTGTAATCTGAGTTCTCTATTTTGCGTCTGCCTGTCAGCATGTACACCTCACGTCAGGTAAGTCCTGACTAATGTCTCGTTACTGTCCCAGTGGGCCTGTACTATACCACCAGACGGGACAGTAATTAGGGGTTTGTCTGCGATTTCGCGAAGGAGGGCATAGGGTGCCGGGAACAACACCTGCAGCCAATCTCGCTGCTGAAGCGCCGCCTGGAGCAATCACACTGCAGCCTGTAGCACCTGTACAGCCCTCCGGAGAACCCTGAGCATGATGCTGTTCTTCCCAGCACCTGCCAGTCCCCGCCCCCTTGGCATGACATCATACGCTGTGGGGGCGTTGCCGGCACAGGGCACCGTAAAGCCCTATTGCAGCGCTGATGCCAAAACTCTGTTTGCTTCAACCTCGGCAATGGTCCTATTGAGGAACCAGGCCCATTTGTGCCGAAGATCTGCCTATTGTTGAGCTCAATTCTACTTCTGCCCAGTAGATCATTTGGGGGCAGATGTATTATTAGGGGACACTGAAGCTACTCGACTACGCATGCACAAGATCTCACAAAGGCTGCAAGATCTCATGTGCAGACGGATGCTGCTCCCAGTCAGGTTCCGCAGCACTGGACACAGTACACATACCCAGGGCCGGCAACAGAAATCTTGGGGCCCCATACACTGATATCTCTGGGGACCCCCCACCCCCTCAGTCTGTAAATTCCACTGTCACCCGCCTGTGCCTGGATTCAGGCATGCTCCTCAGTGGCAAGAGACATGGAAGGGCCGCCGCAGCGTCATCGTCATGATGTCACGACGGCTGCATGCACCACTGGGACGGGACCAAGTGAGGGGGGAGGGAGGATTGTGCGGCCAGACACTTAGTTAGATAAATCGGCGGCGGACAGGCAGTTAGTTGTAAAAGTACTAATAGGAGCTGCAGTCCCGTAACAGGTGTCACTGACCCCCAGCCGAGACCCTCTGACCCTCATGGCACGATAAGGATGTCCCCATTGACCCCCCCCCCCTCCTCCCCCCCTGTTGCCGGGCTTGCATCCATCCATGACGTGCCCAAACCCAAAGGCCCAAACTCCTGGAGAGGGCACACTTATACCCCTTTCACGCCGCCAATGCCGGATCCCACCTGGGAATTGGAAACGGGTCCTTCCCGGGCGGGTTGCCATAGCAGTGGGGGGAGGGGGGGGAGCTGGCAGCGAGGGTGGAGGCAGAGGCTGCGCAGAGAGATGAGATCATGCCACCTCTCCCTGCTGTAGTAAACGGGTCCCGGGTCGCATCGACCCGGGAGCCCGTTTACGCAGCCACTGACCCGGTATTCAACCCGGGTATAACACTTTATTCCTGGGTTGAATTTCCGGGTCAGGTTACCACAGGGCGGCGCTGTTCACGAAGTAATGCCGGCTATTAATTAAACAGCGGTTGGCCGGTGCGGCGGCGCTATGCCGCAGTGTATATAATTATTACTTCCATCCATGATGAGCCTGCAGCCGACGCACTGCTGCAGCCGGACCTTGGGGCCCCTCACAACATTGGGGCCCGAGACGGTTGTCCCCTTTGACCCCCCCCCCTGTCACCGGGCCTGCACATACCGGCAGGTAATCCTTCCAGTATGTGAAAAAAACCAATAAGCCACGGAATAGCATTGCCATACAACTGTATGGTGACAGAGATACTGGCACGTGTAAGCAGAGACGGCAGAGGAAAGTGTTCTCTACGGTAACTGCTTTAATACGTGTGGATGTTTGATACCTGGTAAGAAGTGATGTTTGGCGTGACTACAGCAATAGTGTAAGAGGACACATCTGTAAGTGTCAAACTGTGCGCATTGGACACCATATAATACCATACCTCCCAACATTGAGGAAGGTGTAGCTGGGACTCCTGTGTGTCAAAGCTGCGCCCGTAAATGGGTGTGGCCTCTAGGAATGGGGGCATGGCTTATTGGGATGATGCACCTGCAAGCCACACCTCTCAAATTTGTCACTTAGGGGGCATGCTCAGCGCTCTGTTAGCTGCTGGCACGCCCCCAGACCCACTTGCACAGCGTCTATTCACAGAGCAGAGTGACAGGAGCCTCCCAACTGCCCCCCCCCCCCCCTCACCGCGGGACACCGTGGCCTGTGGGTGGGACAGTGGGACAGTCCCAAAGAACGGGACTGTCCCGGGAAAATCAGGACAGTTGGGAGGTATGTATTATGTCCCCCGTTACTTGAGCTGCAGCATGTTAGGCAGATTAGTCACAGTGAAAGCTGCTTAGTGGCAGCCTATGGAGAATACACGAATATCCATTACACTCCTTTGGTGACGCTGTAGGGTCCACTATTTCCCTGGTGTTGCTTACTCCTGGTATTACAAACTGAGAACTATCAATAATTAGCAATCACATCATTTTTTTATTAAAAAATGAGACCCCTTTTTGGGCTGAAGTTTGCCCAGACAATAAAATCCAACATATGCTTCATTTTATGTCACACACAAAGTAAATTGGTTACAGAAACCTATTCCGACTCGCCCAGTTAAATTGTAGTCATTGAGGGTTTAAATTATGGGTGAACAGGTATTATGAGTTAATGATTTTGGGCTATATATAATTACACATATGGATACAATGTGCCGACCATTGTTTGGTGCATGTCGCAAAATTCTTTCAATACTGAGGCTTACATGCAAATCAGAATGCGTCCCTTTATGTGGGGAAAAAATGGGGACTATACTGGGAAAATCAGAACATACGGGCAATTTACAGACAGGCGTAAGTCATGAAAGGGTTAACAGCAACGGCTGCTGGTATAGAGTTTAAATAACCCACCAAACAATTGTGTAATTCTTTCCGGAGCTTGATGACTCAACTCGGAGCTGTTATCAGTGTATTGTTATCCCGGGGAATGCGGGGCAGTATAAAGAACATGAATACATTTAAAGACGATAAACAAGTAATGCTGTTTTACTATCATGCTGGACATCGGAAAATGATTCCTGCACAATAGCAACGACTCTCTTCATGTTGTCCCGAATATTTGTGGATCTGTTCCTGTAGCGGGACAGCTTTGAGAGGAGTCTGGAGGCTTGTTGAAATAAAATGTAGGTTTATATCCTCATCATCCGCAAGCATGAAAACAAATGAAAACAGCTTCCCTTCAGCGTAGAGGATGAACAAAATCCGGCTTTAGATCAGCGACATAAAGGCCTGAAAACAGGGATCTAGGAGTTTTTAAGAGACAGGATTTTTATGTCTTGATCAAGCAGGCTTCCCGCACAAATTCAAAGACATTTCCTAAGACTGACGTCTTGGAACCTCGTTTGAGGAGCAGACATCATGGTTGCTTCATGTATCCTAGTAGACTTGGACTTCACAGAAACATGAGGTTGTCATTTGACCTTCGAAAAATGGATCTGAGAGCATATTTAAGTGTCTTACTATTTTTATTATTCACTTTAGACTCTGCAGAATCGTCTTATCTTGACTATAAAACCTCAGATATAGTAGACGCTTCAAATGCTACATCCTTTATCGATGTCTTGTTAGGACTGGGAAGGAGGTGTTAGCGATGTTAGTGCATTGCATTGCAGGATGCACTTTTACCGGTGGCATGTATTAAACAGCAATCACGGGAAGAGTCGGACTGGCCGACAGGGGTACAGGGGAAACCACCGGTAGGCCCCACTGCCTGAGTGCCCACTCCTTCCTCTAAGGATCAGGTTCCAGACTATGCACTTGTATTATACATGCTAGATATGTTGCATTACACTGCACAAGTCTATTGTGTATTTCAAGCCTCTGTGGAGACTGGCCACACTCCTTTTGTAGGCTGACCATACCCTTAACTATGGGCCCCTATCACTGGCTTCCCCGGTGGGCCCTCCATGCCCCAGTCCGACACTGATCACGGGGACAGGGGGCCCGCCTCTGCAAGGTGCTGAGTGTGGAAGCAGAACTACTGCACATATGTGGTCCCGCTGACCACACATGCACAGGGGCCATTTCTGAGGAAGGTTCTGGGGTAACTTTCCGCCAGCTTGGCTTGCCATGTGTAGCCTATAGGCTAACGTGGTTCACCGCCATGAAGCCAATCTCCGTAAATTGGTAAATCTGGCCAGCTGCCGGTGGAAATGGAGGGCTCGCAGCAGGTATCTGAGTTATCTGCTGTGGTCACTCCTACATTAATTTAGGCAATAATAAATATTTGCAGCTACTCCCCAAAAATGGGTGTTTTTTTGGGGAACAAGCCACGAGTATTTTTCTTATAAATGGATCCGTTAGTCTGAAAACAGTTATCTGGATTCCACAAAGGTGAGACTGTGGATGTTTGGGCCATTGGAAGTCATTAGTGATGACATTTGGCCTTGAAAATTTGGGAATTTCCTGAGACTGTTCTATATGGTGACTAGCAGTGCCACGTGTATGCTTGGGGATCACATCATCACTGACCTAACTTATCTCCTCTAATGCCATGCTGTTTCCTTGGTATGCTCCTAAATCCTATTCTGCAAGGTCAAGAACCTTGACGTAGAATACGATCTCACTGGAGACAAAACTGTAGATACGTTTTCCCAGCTCAGTGTCATCAATGGAAATGGCAGGTGTCCTTCTGTGAAAGTGTCTAACCTCTTCACTGTCAAACCCTCAATTGTGTTATGCTTTTTCTTGGTTTGTGACAATTAAGTGCGATCCAGACTTGAAGACTTCAATATGTGTCCATCAGCTTCTCACCAAAATCATGTACTTGGGTTTCAAGAACTTTCCTGACTTGTCTTAAGTCCAGTGACTTGGGCGTTTTTTAAAGTAGATGCAGTTCTACCTTGGTTCACATTTATGGAGTAATCAGTCCTCTTTTTAGGGAAGTTATGATGACACTCCACCTTTTTTTCCATCATTTTGAAGACAGATTGTTTGGTTTGAAATAATTTTCTTAATTTTTTTCCCCAGGTACTTCTGGTTGAAGTCTGACTTCTATACTGATTTTTACTGATTTCCCCTACTTTAGTTTGGAATCCCAGACTCTGGGTTGGGACACCTTTTATGATTTTCCTCTATTCACCACCTATAGTAGGGTTCTGGATTCAGACCCAGTATAGGTTCAGCAGATGCTTTCTCTGGGCCTAAAATGCATTGTATGGCTTTCTACCTCTTTGACATTGGGCTGAGCTGTGTCATCACAGTTTATTGATTTCTTAGCTTGGATTGGTCCCTGGTGAGCACGCTTCAGTTATGTCATCACAATAGCTGATTGCCTTATTTGTTTGCCCACTGTGACTATTTCTACCCTGATTCGTAAGGACAGAGGAAGGGAGGCTTTGAGGTGGATTTACTTATCAGTGGCCTTTGCTAACGTCTTATTCCCTGAGGTTTTGACAGAGAATTTAAAACGGAAATAATATTTAATGGTAAACCAGGTGTGTTTTACTTTGAATTTATTTGTCATTATAAATTTCAGGGAAAACGTCCGAGAATCAGCCCCTTGGCTTTCTGTGTAGTTTGTCCAACTGCACAATTTGTTCTAAGCATTCACAGATGATAGTGAATGTTTTTGAAAGAAAGGAAGCTTCATAAACTCTTTTAGAGTTTGCATATTTGCTTTCAGCTAGCAGGACTCTTTACGCGAGAAACCAGTTTACAGATCCCACTTCTAACACCATATGGAGCAGGATTAAATACTGAAACAAACAGTATGGTATATTTTCTTATTGTTGACCAGCATAAGCACAAATGAAAACCTTTTAACCTTAGCGTTGAAGCATGAAAACAGCTTCTAAACAGCACAAAGTGATGAACAACCTAACTGTAGGTTAGCAATATAGAGATGCCTTATCAGTCTTCTAGGTTTGCAATATAAATTCAGGGGAGCAAAAAACTCTTTGCATTCTGCTCCTTCCAAGTCCCTTATAAAGGAAATCTGCATAGTACAGTGATTCCACTGAACCACCTGCAAAACCTAGGATGGACTGACGGGTCTGCAATTCTCCAATTGGCTGCTACTAAAATCTGGGTTGAAGCAACAAGTGGAGCCCAAATGACAATATGAGGCTGTGAACAGTTCTGCTACTATTACTTAAAGTTACCTGGAACAAGGCTGCAGCAGGTTTGACAGGTGGGAACTGTAAAAAAAATTTTTTTAGTAGGTTTTGTTTTCAATTACTTTTAATTAGGGGCAATTAATGCATTTTCTCATGTAAGAAGTCTCTGGGACAGATTCATTTAAACTGAAGGTACAATAATATATGGCTGTGCATATTTCCAGGTATTATGGTACTTTTCTAATTTTTTGCTTACGCCGTTCTCTGTACTAGGCATGTTTAGGCAGAGAGATTAAACTACCTTTAAATAGTGTTCAAACATGGGACAGTTAGGTGCTAATAATTACACCCAGCTCTTAACCAGTTACAACCGTAACTTTTCATTACCTTGATGCAGTAGAGCCATCATGTTTTTGGACCATTACCAATATCCATGAGAAGACAGCCTATCAATTTACCAGGAACTAGTGACATCACTGAGGCATGAGGTGCAAAGTGCCTCACACCTCAGTAGCATAGCTACAGTACCTCATGGGAAATCTATAGATTGAATATTTGCCCTGTCCATAAAATGTCTTTGTGGGCAAGGAGTATCTGAGGGGTGTTGTATCATACTATAAAAGTAATAATTGTCATCTGTGATATTACTTGCTTCTTTTGTTCTTTACAGATCGTAGCTTGGTAACAAGTTATATATATTTTTCAAAATATATTACCATACGCTGATAAGAATGTAAGGTTCCTGTCCCGTGATGCACACCCAGAGGAGGCTTCAATCACGGACGATTCGTGAGCGTTATCTGTGAGAAATGTGTCAAAATGAGCATATGTCTGACAGAAGTATTTGTTTTGCCACTGAGAGAGGCGTACAGATTTCTTTTTACATAATTAGAACTTGATACATAAGAAAGATTATGTCTCCCCGGTAGGATACCCAAGATGCACAAATTGTTTCCCACACTACACACAAGGCAGAGAGTAAATACACAGATGAAATTGTGAGTTCTCATCTAGAAAATGTAGACTAAATGCAGGGAAATCTTGGCACGAGGTATTAATGCGCGTTACAGCACAGTTGATTTGAGACTAGTGGGCGTCTGTCAGCTGAGGCGGTGGGGAAAGAGAGCTCGCAAACCCTGAACACAACATACAGTGTAACAAAACCAAGGCTATATACTACTAAGTATAACTGCTCAGCAGGGTTAGGGTATTATGGTGCCCATACACTTGTGCGATGCCCCGGGACGCAACATCGCACCGGCAGTTCATCGCACCTGAACTGCCAAAGTGATTACCATGCAATCATGCGATAGATCGCATGGTAATCACGTGATGGGCATGTCATCGCCAAGTAGGAGCGGCCTTTGGCCACTCCCGGCGGGTGCCCATCGCACATCGCATTGCGATATATTGCATGTGTTAAAAAAACACATGCGATTGCACTGCGATGCAAGAAATATTATGTGCAGCACATACTATCTTGAGACGCGAGATTCGACCGGCGTTCCCGCTCATCGCATTGCAAGGTACCTAAAATGTGCATACAATCCTCCGATTTCTCTCACAGATGTGGTCGAAATCGAAGGATAGCACCGATAATCTCACAAGTGTATGGGCACCGTTAGAGTTAGGTGCAGACCTGTCCATGGTGCTGATTCTAAAGCAGGTGCATCTGCAGGTCAGCCTACCTGCTAGCTTAGAAAACCCAAACGTATGATATCAACCAACAAAAAGTTTAAAAACGGTTTCCTATTTTTTTTTAGACACTGCTCCATGTAATCAGCGTCTGTTTTCCAGATAGCCAGGGGCGTCGCATACTCGATCAGACTCTTTGGGATATGTCCGCAGTTCCAGGAGGGTTATTTTTCTCCTGCGATATCTCATATTACAGATTACCTTATTCCCATACGGATGATAGTCGGACAAGATGTCAGAAGTTTATTATGAGTGTAGATTTTTTTTCCTTTCCTTTTAACGGTGGCCAAAAATATTTATTAGCAGCGGGCATTAATGTTTTTATTTTTATCAAAGATTGAAATCATGTTTAATTATATAGGATCAGGGACAACACTTGCAGAGCAACCTTCTACACTATGGGGGCAATTCAGAGTTGATCGCAGCAGCAAATTTGTTGGCAGTTGGGTAAAACCATGTGCACTGCAGGTGGGGCAGATGTAACGTGCAGAGAGAGTTAGATTTGAGTGGGGTGTGTTCAAACTGAAGACTAAATTGCAGTGTAAAAATAAAGCAGCCAGTTTTTACCCTGCACAGAAACAATATCACCCACCCAAATGTAATTTTCTCTGCACATGTTACATCTGCCTCCCCTGCAGTGGTGCATGTGGTTCTGCCCAACTGCCAACAAATTTGCTGCTGCGATCAACTCTGAATTACCCCCTATGCAGAAAAAAGTGATCCCCCCCCCCCTTCCCCCCGCAACCGAAGTGGTGTGCTCCTTCAGCTGACACGTGTTTGTGAAGGTATAAATAGGGTGTTGGGGCACTGATTAGATCATTTGCTAACGAAGTGGCTTGCCGGAAGAAACTAACTGAGTTTGAAAAGGGGATCATCGTAGGCTGCGTGACGTCATGTTTCCAGGGTGACAATGGACTGGTATACAGAGCATTTGGTAACCCAATTGGACTAGCCAGATCTAAACCCCACCGAGAACCTCTGGGATGAATTGGAACGACGGGTGCATTATAGACCAACTTGACCTGCTTCAGTGTCGCAGTTGGTCACTGTACTTAAGGCGGAATGGCAAAACGCACCGCCTGCTGTTGTCCTGGAACTTGTGGACAGTTTGCCAGGAAGGGAGTCTGCAGTAATCACTGCACGTGGTGACCCTACACAGTACTGACGTCAGCAACATCTCGCTGATCTATTTGCTCCTAGTACATGCTACTGCTCCTAATTCTACAGGTGCCAACATGTAAGAACAATATTAAGCTGCTAGTACATGCTGGTACTTGTAGTGCACTATATTTTCACTATATTAACCTTGTACCCACTGTCCGAAATACCAGGAAGGTTCTAGTGCAGGGGTGGGCAATTATTTCAGTTGAGGGGCCACTTGACATTTCCTGTCAGTATCCGAGGGCCACATACAAAATAGCAGCTCGCCCCACTTGCCAAAAATATAGGGACGTGGCTTCATATGGAAGGGGTGTGGGCAAAAAATAATACAGATTCATATTAGGCTGCACAATAGTCTCCATTATTCAAATTGCGCCACACAGCGCCACTTACACACATTACACCAGGTAGAGCCCCTTTTACACACATTACGGCAGGTAGAGATCCTTTTTACACATTAACATTTTATTTAGGATAATTATTGTGCAGCAAGCAAATTATCCAGTGTGTTATGGCCCCTGGGGAAAGGTGTGACACGGTGACAGAACACGGTGCAGGTGACACGGTGACAGAACACGGTGGGGTGACGGAACACGGGGGTGAGACACAGTGACAGAACACGGTGGGGGTGACACGGTGACAGAACATGGGGGGTGTGACACGGTGACAGAACACAGTGGGGGTGACAGAACACGGGGGGTGAGACACGGTGACAGAACATGGGGGGGGTGACGCGGTGACAGAACATGGGGGGGGTGACACGGTGACAGAACACAGTGGGGGTGACAGAACACGGGGGGTGAGACACGGTGACAGAACATGGGGGGTGTGACACGGTGACAGAACACGGGGAGGGGGGGTGACAGTGACAGAACACGGGTGTGTGACACGGTGACAGAACACGGTGGGGGTGACAGAACACGGGGGGTGAGACACAGTGACAGAACACGGCGGGGGTGACACGGTGACAGAACACGGTGGGGGTGACACGGTGACAGAACACGGGGAGGGGGGGGTGACAGTGACAGAATACGGGTGTGTGACACAGTGACAGAAAACGGTGGGGGTGACACAGTGACAGAACACGGGAGGGGGGGTGACATAGTGACAGAACATGGGGGTGACATGGTGACAGAACACGGGAGGGTTTGGTACAGCGAGAGCTAAAGATCTCTCCCCCAAACCTAAAAACAGTCTGACGCCACTGCCTGCACGCACACACACACACACACACACACACACACACACACAAATATATGCACACTAACACACACACACACACACACACACACACACACACACACACACACACACACACACACACTTTCTTTCCCTTTTCCCATTAACTTACTGATCTGGCTGGCAGTGGCAGGAAGGATGGATCTGTAGCAGTCTGGCTCTTGTCCCGTGTAGCTCCGCCCCCTGAGGTCCCGTGTAGCCCCGCCCCCTCACCGGCACGTAGCCTCACCCCCTTCTCGGCTGAACACAGCCGTTGTCACTGGGGACTCTGGAGGAGACTGCTACAACGCAGCAGCAGGAGAGAGAGGCGCCGCCGGCAGCTTGTAGGTACTGCAGTGCAGAGCAATGACAAGCAGCTCAGCCGGTCGGGCCGCTTGTCATTGCTCGCTGGTGGGAGGCAGTGAGCCGGGCAGGATCGGTTTGCGGGCCGCATCCGGCCCGCGGGCCGTATTTTGCCCACCCCTATTCTAGTGCTACTCAGCATGATATAGCTGCTCTCTCATTTCGTGGGACCCAATCTTTTTTTAGGGCAGTCCTCAAGTACCCCAACAGGTCATGTTTTCTGCCTTCCTTTAATCATGCAGGTGAGTTTATCTTTATTTACTGGGTCACGAATTATCCCAATTATTTCCACAGACAGATATCCAGATAAGATGACCTGTTGGGGAATACTGGAGGACTGGTGTGGAGAACCCCCGCACTAGAAGATAGAGCCTGATAATGAGTAGGTTGGGATCTTGCACAATGGAAGGTGTAATATAGAATGTTTTGCATGTGGTATTACCATACGGGTTGTTCTGGATCAACAGAGCCGGTCCTAACCAATATGATGCCCTAGGCAAGATTTTGGCTGGCGCCCCCTAGCACCTTCGCTGGTTCCGCCTCTGACTTTGCACCTCTTTCCCAGCACCATCACCCTTAACCCATAGCAGTCCTTATTTTTGGGTTTGTACCCCTATATTTTAAATAGGAACAAGTCACACATTTGGTGCACAGCCCAAAAAGGGGTGTGTTTTTGCTGGCAAGGGGCATGGCCACACAATAGTAACCCCAATTCCAATTACGCCACACAGTACTGCAACTTTATTCACATTTGATCATGCGATAGTGTCCATAATTCATATTACATCCCACAGTAGTATCACTTTACCTTATAAACGTTACTCCTCACAGTAGAGCTCCTTATTCACATTACTTCACACTGAATTGCTCCTTATTCACATTACACCACACCTTATTGCTCTTTATTCACATTAGACGACACAGTAGTGCCCTTTCTATACGCAACGCCACATAGTAGAGCACCTTATTCACATAATGCCACACATTAGTAATGTATTTATACACCTAATTCCACACAGTAATGCCCCTTACACATATGAGACACCTTATTAACATCCTTATAAACATAATGCGCCTTACACATTATGACAACCTTTATTAATGCCCTTTTACACATAATGTTCCTTACAGATATGCCGCACATTATTAATGCCCTTATACACATAATGACACACATAGTGCCCCCTACACATTTGCTGCACATTATTAGTGCCCCTATACACATAATGACACACATACAGTAGTACCCTGTTACACATATGCCGCACATTATTAATGCCCTTATACACATAATGACACACACAGTGCCCCCTACACATTTGCTGCACATTATTAATGCCCCTATACACATAATGACACACATACAGTAGTACCCTGTTACACATATGCCGCACATTATTAATGCCCTTATACACATAATGACGCACATAGTGCCCCTTACACATATGTTGCACATTATTATTGCATTTTTACATGACACACATAATGCTTCTTACACATATTCCGAACACTCCTACACAACCAACCCACTCACATGCACACAGCACTCACACTGCCACTAACACTGTGACCTCTACCTCTGCTTGGATACAGATGTGTCCTCATAAATCTTGCCTCAATGCTAACGCCGGGCATACCTTTTTTATGAAAATGCATCTTATTTGCATTGCTATGTGGCTAGGATGCACAAGCAGCTTTTGCTGATTAAAATGATATGCAGCATGCCAATATACTGTGTGAGACTAAGGCTGTATCTGCATATGAAATGCTACATGCAGAACATAGGCATGCCGCATATCATATTAATCAGCAGAAGCTGCTGATGCCCCTAGGCATATCAAATGCCCTAGGCAATTGCCTAGTTTGCCTATGCCTATGGCCGACTCTGTGGATCACATGTGGTTTAGGGGTTTGCAGACCTCTGTGCACTGGATGTGGTTTCACCCAACAAACTGCTGGATAGTAAATACTGAGGTTTGGATCCGATGTGTGGGTGTCTGCAAACACAAGTGAAAACTGCACTTTAGTACATCTACTTAGCAAAGTCTATAAGTACGGGTAAAGGCTCAGTATTACTTCTTTGTACTGTAGGCAGTTACCAGTATTTGTTCTTATTGGGCCTGATTCTGAATCGCATGCAAAGCAGCTGCAAGTGCGGACAGCCATGGCAGCCATCTTGGGCTAATGCCAGTATCTGCACAGATCATGCGTATAGTCTTATGTCCATTGTTTTTCTATGTCTATTGGCACTTATAACCCTCTTCCCCCAGGCTGGGTGCAGAAGATCTGTCTGGGACAGGAGTACCTTTATCTTTTTTCAGTATGGAGAACCGCACAGTACTACTTCTCTTGTCCTATATGCTGTACTTAATTCTCACTATCACTATTATTATTATTAACCTTTATTTATATGGCGCCACAAGGGTACCGCAGCGCCCAATTACAGAGGACATATGCACATAATCAAAACAGGAGAACAGTGACTTACAGTTGAAGACAATACAGGACAAGTACAGGGTAACTAAGCATAACTACACCAGTAAATGACATAGAGATAAGTTTCAAGGTGGCCAAAAAACTGCAGGATTTGGGCAGTTGAGGATTATTAAAGTAAGAAAAGGATAAGCACATGAGGGAAGAGGGCCCTGCTCGTGAGAGCTTACATTCTAAAGGGGAGGGGCAGACAGACAGAGGTGACACAGATGGGGTAGACCGAGCATTGTACAGAGGGTTAAGATGAAATTTGGCTGGGTTTAGTAAAGAAGTGGGTCTTAAGAGCCCGTCTGAAGTTTTGTAGAGCGCTGGAGAGTCTGAGGGGGAGAGTTAGGGAATTCCAGAGAAAGGGAGCAGCACGTGAGAAATCTTGGAGGTAGGAGTGGGAGGAAGTAATCCGTAGGCAGGAGAGTCGGCGTGCATTAGCAGAGCGAAGAGGACGGTTGGGAGTGTAAAGGGAGATAAGGTCAGAGACGTAGATGGGAGAGGAGTGGGTGAGGGCTTTGTAGGAGAGTGTGAGAAGCTTGAAATGGATTCTGAAAGGGAAGGGAAGCCAATGAAGGTCTAGTAAGAGAGGAGAGGTGGACATAGTGCGTTTGGTGAGGAAGATAAGCCGGGCAGCAACATTGAGGATAGATTGGAGTGGAGAGAGGTAATTGTCAGGGAGGCCAGTCAGGAGGAGATTACAGTAATCCAGTCTGGAAATAATCAGTGAGAATAATGATCTTAGTGGCATCCTGGGTGAGAAAGGGTCTGATCCTGGAAATGTTTTTGAGATGAAAATGACAGGTTTGTGAGAGGTGCTGAATGCGTGGTTTGAAGGAGAGGGAGGAGTCAAGGATTACGCCAAGACAGCGCACTTGGGGGCTAGAGGAGATAGTAGTGCCATCAATGTATAATGAGATTGTGGGAGGTGAGGTTGTGCAGGAGGGTGGGAAGATGATCAGCTCGGTCTTAGACATATTGAATTTAAAAAACAGCGCTGGGACATCCAGGAAGAGATAGCAGAAAGACAGTTGGAGGTACGAGTGAGGAGAGTCGGGGAGAGATCAGAGGAAAGATAGATTTGAGTGTCATCAGCATAGAGGCGATATTGGAAGTTAAAAGAACTAATGAGTTCACCTAAAGAGGACGTATAGAGAGAGAACAGGAGAGGACCAAGAATAGAGCCTTGGGGGACACCAACAGTTAGTGGAAGTGTGTGTGTGTGTGTGGGGGGGGGGGGGGGGGAGGTAGTGTCATAAGAGGAGACAGAGAAGGAACGATCAGAGAGGTAGGAGGACAGCCAGGAGAGGGCAGTATCACACAGGCCAAGAGAGTGAAGTATTTGCAGAAAGAGAGGGTGGTCCACAGTGTCAAAACCATCAGAGAGATCAAGAAGAATAAGCAGAGAGTAGTGGCCCTTAGATTTGGCTGCATGGAGGTCATTGCAGACTTCTGTGAGGGCAGTTTCAGTGGATTGGAGACAATGGAGAGAATGGAAACCAGACTGGAATGGATCAAGCAGTGAGTGACAGGAAAGGAAGGAAGTGAGGTGGTTATAGACAATACGCTCAAGGAGTTTGGAGGCAAAAGGGAGGAGAGAGATGGGTCGATAGTTGGAGATGGTGTTTGGATCAAGGGTAGGTTTTTTAAGAATAGGGGAGACAAGAGCATGCTTGAAGGCAGAGGGGACAGTGCCTGATGAGAGGGAGAGATTGAGAAGGTGGGCAAGATGGGAACAGGCAGAAGGAGAGAGGTAGCGGAGGAGGTGGGAGGGGATAGGGTCAAATGGTGGGGGGGAGGAACGGATGAGGGCCATGTCTTCCTCACCAGATACATGGGAGAAAGATGTCAGAGTTGGTAAAAGGGAAGGAGAGGGGTGGCAATGGATGGGTGGTGGCTGTTTGCTGGTCTGGTGGGATGTGATATCCTGATGTATGAATTCAATCTTGGATGTGAATTAAGTGGCAACGTCAAGAGCAGACAATGAGGAAGGGAGAGGAGGTGGTGGTGGGCAGACGGGGGGAGTTAACAGTGGCAAAGAGGCACCGGGGGTTGGAAGAGTGGGTAGAGATGAGAATTTTGAAGTATGAAGGATGAAGAGCATAAGTGTGAAATGGAGGAAGTCTGCCTTAGAGCGTGATTTCCTCCAGTGTCGCTCAGCAGTACGCGAGCATTTTTGTAGATATCTGGTGCATTTGGTGTGCCAGGGTTGAGGTGTTGATCTGCGAGGATGAATAGTGGTTGGTGGAGCAACAGAGTCAAGGGCACGAGTAAGAGATGCATTGTATAGGGATGTGGCTTGTTCAGAGCATGTGAGAGAAGAACTATCATTTCTCTGATACATTCAATCTGTAATTTAAGTGTATCCCTTATGCAATGACTGGAATAGGGACAAAGCAGAGAACCTCAATATTCTCCCACAGAATCATAGAAAAACATAGGAGGTGAGGGCAAGTAGAAATACCTATGCCAGCGTTAGGGATCTGGTAGCGGTGGATTATAATGGGAGCCCAGAAAGATCAACATTGGCCCTAGGGATGAGCAAAACTAGACTATAGACAGGGGTGAAACAGGTACAGGCAATAACAGGGCCGGATTAAGGGACATATGGGCCTGGGGCTGAAAATGCTCAAGAGCCTATAGAGGCGAGGAGTAACTGAGACCAGTGTTATGTAGGCGTGGCCAGTTATGTGTGGGTGTGGCTAGTGGTGTGTGGGAGTGGTCAGAACCACGTAGACGTGTACACTCCCTACACTATCAGCCCCACTGTCGCCCTAAATACACAAAAATAGAATGGTTATTATAATTTACAGGTGACTGTGTGGCCAGCTAGGCAGCTGGTCATTGTGATGCTGCCATGATGAAGGGCCTATTTTATATGGAGGCCTGGAGCTGGAGCTCCTTTTGCCCCATTGTTAATCTGGCCCTGGTGCAGACCAAAAGTTTGTGCCATCTGGGGATGGAGCAACTTGCACCCTAGCTATAATGTATCAATAATGTGACTGGGCATTCTATTGGACTGCCGCGAGTGCGTCCCTGAAATGGTTGCAGTCACAAGCGCTTAATTGCCATATACACGTGGAAAATCTGCACCTTCCATAGCTTATGCTAGTTTCGGTGTCAAGGCCGATGCTGGAATTTGAGCATCTCAAGCCACTGAAAGTGGGTGAGTCAGTCGTTGTGCATTCGGGCGCACGCTGGTACACCAGAGGAAAAGGACTAATACTATCATAAGCATACGGTTTAGTCGCAGTTGTGTATACAGCGAGAGTTGCTAAAGCGGTTGCAGCCCTTATAAAATCACTGGCCATGTGACCATACAGTACAACTTTATCCTGGTAAATGAATACAGGGACAGATTTATCAAAGCTTGGAGAAAGAAAAAGCAGAAAGAGATAAGTACCAACCAATCAGCTGCTAGAGTAACTGTCATTTTTCAAACACAACCTGTAACATGAGAGTTAAGAGCTGACTGGCTGTCGCTTTATCTCTCTCCACTTTATCTCCCTCCAATCATTGATAAATCTCCCCCACAGCATACAATGTACACTCAGGAGCATAGGGAGGGCGGTTCCGGTGGAGCGCAAGCTCCAGGCAACAAAACCGTCAGATGGCGCTTGAGGGTCACGGAGCTGCGGGGCGCATGAGTGGCGTAGCGGTGGCTACCGGATTTGCATGGAGCATGACTAGTCAAGTGGTGGGTCCTGGAGCTGCAAGAAACATGAGTAGCGGAGCATTTGGTCCCAGAGCTGCTGGGAGCGTGAGTAGCAGAGCGGTGGGTCCCGGAGCTGCAGGGAGAGAGAGTAGCGGAGCGGTAGGTTCCGGAGCTGTAAGGAGGGTGAGTAGCAGGGTGGGAGACACACACTCCCTCTCCTGGTTACCTGGCATAATGTGTACATACAGGCTACCTGGAATAATGTGTATAAGGGGATACCTGGCGCAATGTGTATAAGGGGTTAACAGGTGTAATGTGTATAAGGGGCTACATGGTGCAATGTGTGTAAGGGGCTACCTGGCGGAATCTGTATATGGGGCTACCTACCATAATGTGAATATGGGGCTACCTGGCATAATGTGTATATGGTGTTACCTGGCCTAATGTGTATAAAGGGCTCTATTGAGGTGAAATGTGTGTAAGGGGCCCTACCATGGCATAATTCAGGTTGCCGATGCAGAGAAGATGATGGAGCTGGGGTCTGAGGAAGGTGAGGGCTGAGGATGGTGATGGGGCTGGGGATGGTGAGGGGACTGTAGCTGAGGAAAGTGGTGTTGTGGATGAGGAAGGTGAAGGGGCTGGAAGCTGAGGGAGGTGATGAGCTGGGAGGTGAGGAAGGTGATGGAGCTAGGGGCTGAGGAAGACGATGGAGCTGGGGGCTAAGGAAGTTGATGGAGTTGGGGGTTGAGGAAAGTGAGGGACTGAGGAAGGTGATAGGGGCTGAAGATGGGACTGTAGCTGAGAAAGATGAGGGGCTAGGAGCTGAGGAAGGTGATGGGTCTGGGGGCTGCGGAAGGGCATGAGGGCTGTGGGTGAGGAAGGTCATGTATTTGTGTATATATGGGGGGGGGGCACTATAAAATGAGCTTGCTCCGGGTGCCATGGCTACATGCTACGCCGCTGTGTACACTACCACTGCTTCTGCTGACTGTCCCCACACAAACTGCAAAAAAGCTAAAACGAACCCCATCAAACAAATGCAGTATTATAGCCTACAGTCATTGCTCTTTTCAAGCTTTTAAAAAAGAAACTTAAAATTTGGAACCAAAAAAATAAAATCCCACTTATTTTTTTATTTTATTTTATTCAGAGGCCGCAACACAACCCTTGAACTCTTGAACAACAATTTTATTTAGAAAGTTGATTTATTCATAAGCAAATAGGATACAGTGTGGATAAAGAGAAAGGATCAGGAGTCCGTTATTACATTAGAGGAGCACAAAGGAGCCTCTGTTACAAGCAGCGGAGTCCCAGCAGTTACTGTACCTTTCAAAACTAATATGTAACAATATCGGGTTTTAAAAGACCTGATTCATATTACTCCCAAACCATGAGAAGTTCTGTCTCATCCCCACCACAGGAAACTCGAGTCTGATTTTAATGAGCTTCATTTGGAATGTGGCCTTTGAAAAGTAGTACATTTGGAAAGATGGAACATTAAATTTTGTAATGATGTAAAACATCTTCAGTTTTTGACAGGACAATGGTGCTTATTGTGGTTTATGGCCCCAGTGGTGATTCAAAGGTCACTTTGTATATGACTCCAAAGACAGGGGCAGCAGTGAATGAAAATTAGGTTACATGTGATCAGCTTTATTATTAATCAGATGAAAATGGATTTTTAACATTTTTCTAATGAGCAACAGAGAAAAGTAGAAAATACCAGTAAAGGGAAGAAGTGCTGGGAGAATTGGCGAGGAGGGGGAACCGGGCGCTAATATGAATTTACTGGCTTAAATTAAACTGGAGAGGCACGTGGTGCCTGGGAAAATGTGCAGAGAACGGCTGCCTCTTTCTGTTTTGTGTTTGCCATTACACTATGTCATGCTCAACAAGTAAGTTGTGCCGCACGCGTCCAATTACCAGGAAATATACCAGGGGGACCCTGGCCGTTCCCTTGCTTCCCCTACCACGGTCCCTGACGCTCTCTCCAGTACAGCGGGCTCAGTGATCCTCAGGCACACTAAATATTCATCTCATTACTTGGCGGGAACTTTTGCAGAGATTGCTCTGTAGGACACGGGTGAGTTTCCGGGTATCTGGAATTTCTATTCATTGCAAATGCACCAGGCGGGTCAATGAAAAGGTCCAGGTACTAAAAATAATGTAAGCACCACACAAGCCATTGCAGGACAGTGTGATTTATGTGCTTTTCTAGAGCAAGATATACATTTATAGAGGACTACTTGGGCGGTACGTCTGCCTGTGCAGAAATACTCCCCAGAGTACGCTGCGCTTGCCGTGACGGTGTAGCTCTGCAGAAAGATGTACTAATAATCAGGATGGAAGAAATAAAGGAGGCAAATAAAGTCATGTGTGGGTTCCAGGATAATTGTCACCAGTGTTACTGCAGCTCATTTCAGTGCAGTACTTGTTCCACTATTAGTGTCAGTGTATACAGCACTGTTCTGCTGAGTCTCTCACCTGCAGAAAATGCTGTTCCTAAAGATAAGAGCTTAGGCCCTCATTCCGAGTTGTTCGCTCGGTAAAAATCTTCGCATCGCAGCGATTTTCCGCTTAATGCGCATGCGCAATGTCCGCACTGCGACTGCGCCAAGTAAATTTGCTATGCATTTAGTAATTTTACTCACGGCTTTTTCATCGTTCTGGCGATCGTAATGTGATTGACAGGAAATGGGTGTTTCTGGGCGGAAACAGGCCGTTTTATGGGCGTGTGGGAAAAAACGCTACCGTTTCCGGAAAAAACGCAGGAGTGGCCGGAGAAACGGAGGAGTGTCTGGGCGAACGCTGGGTGTGTTTGTGACGTCAAACCAGGAACGACAAGCACTGAACTGATCGCAGGTGCCGAGTAAGTCTGAAGCTACTCAGAAACTGCTACGAGGTGTGTAATCGCAATATTGCGAATACATCGTTCGCAATTTTACTATGCTAAGATTCACTCCCAGTAGGCGTAGGCTTAGCGTGTGCAAAGCTGCAAAAAACGGCTTGCGAGCGAACAACTCGGAATGACCCCCTTAGATCCCAACATCCACACAATAACCCAGCACCCATTGTCCTAACTTTCTCTACACACTGAGCCATAACCTCCACTGTCCTTATCCCTCTCCACACACCTAACCAGAACCGCCACTGTCCTTATCCCTCTCCACACACCTAACCATAACCTCCACTGTCCTTATCCCTCACCACACACCTAACCATAACCTCCACTGTCCTTATCCCTCTCTACACTCCTAACCATAACCTCCACTGTCCTTATCCCTCTCCACACACCTAAACATAACCTCCACTGTCCTTATCCCTCTCTACACACCTAACCATAACCTCCACTGTCCTTATCCCTCCCCACACCTAACCATAACCGTCACTGTCCTTATCCCTCTCTACACATTGAGCCATAACCTCCACTGTCCTTATCCCTCTCCACACACCTAACCATAACCTCCACTGTCCTTATCCCTCTCCACACACCTAACCATAACCTCCACTGTCCTTATCCCTCTCTACACACCTAACCATAACCTCCACTGTCCTTATCCCTCTCTTCACACCTAACAATAACCTCCACTGTCCTTATCCCTCTCTACACACCTAACCATAACCTCCACTGTCCTTATCCCTCTCCACACACCTAACCATAAACTCCACTGTCCTTATCCCACTCTACACACCTAACCATAACCTCCACTGTCCTTATCCCTCTCCACACACCTAACCATAAACTCCACTGTCCTTATCCCTCTCTACACACCTAACCATATCCTCCACTGTCCTTATCCCTCTCTACACACCTAACCATAACCTCCACTGTCCTTATCCCTCTCCAGACACCTAACCATAAACTCCACTGTCCTTATCCCTCACCACACACCTAAACATAACCTCCACTGTCCTTATCCCTCTCTACACTCCTAACCATAACCTCCTCTGTCCTTATCCCTCTCTACACATCGAGCCATAACCTCCACTGTCCTTATCCCTCTCTTTACACCTAATCATAACCTCCCCTGTCCTTATCCCTCTCTACACTCCTAACCATAGCCTCCACTGTCCTTATCCCTCTCTACACGCCTAACCATAACCTCCACTGTCCTTATCCCTCTCTTCACACCTAATCATAACCTCCACTGTTCTTATCCATCTCTACACACCTAACCATAACCGCCACTGTCCTTATTCCTCTCTACGCACCTAACCATAACCTCCACTGTCCTTATTCCTCTCCAAACACCTAACCATAACCTCCACTGTCCTTATCCCTCTCTACACTGCTAACCATAACCTCCACTGTCCTTATCCATCTCTACCCACCTAACCATAACCTCCACTGTCCTTATTCCTCTCCAAACACCTAACCATAACCTCCACTGTCCTTATCCCTCTCTACACTGCTAACCATAACCTCCACTGTCCTTATCCATCTCTACCCACCTAACCATAACCGCCACTGTCCTTATCCCTCTCTATGCACCTAACCATAACCTCCACTGTCCTTATTCCTCTCCAAACACCTAACCATAACCTCCACTGTCCTTATCCCTCTCTACACTGCTAACCATAACCTCCACTGTCCTTATCCCTCTCTTCACACCTAATCATAACCTCCACTGTCCTTATCCCTCTCCACACACCTAACCATAACCGCCACTGTCCTTATCCCTCTCTTCACACCTAACCATAACCTCCACTGTCCTTATCCCTCTCCACACACCTAACCATAACCGCCACTGTCCTTATCCCTCTCTACACACCTAACCATAACCGCCACTGTCCTTATCCCTCTCTTCACACCTAACCATAACCTCCACTGTCCTTATCCCTCTCTACACATCGAGCCATAACCTCCACTGTCCTTATCCCTCTCTTCACACCTAATCATAACCTCCACTGTCCTTATCCCTCTCATCACACCTAATCATAACCTCCACTGTACTTATCCCTCTCTTCACACCTAACCATAACCTCCACTGTCCTTATCCATCTCTACACGCCTAACCATAACCTCCACTGTCCTTATCCCTCTCCACACACCTAACCATAAACTCCACTGTCCTTATCCCTCACCACACACCTAACCATAACCTCCACTGTCCTTTTTCCTCTCCAAACACCTAACCATAACCTCCACTGTCCTTATCCCTCTCCACACACCTAGTCATAACCTCCACTGTCCTTATCCCTCTCTACACACCTAATCATAACCTCCACTGTCCTTATCCCTCTCTTCACACCTAATCATAACCTCCACTGTCCTTATCTCTCTCTTCACACCTAATCATAACCTCCACTGTCCTTATCCCTCTCTTCACACCTAATCATAACCTCCACTGTCCTTATCCCTCTCTTCACACCTAATCATAACCTCCACTGTCCTTATCCCTCTCTTCACTCCTAACCATAACCTCCACTGTCCTTATCCCTCTCTTCACACCTAATCATAACCTCCACTGTCCTTATCCCTCTCTTCACACCTAATCATAACCTCCACTGTCCTTATCCCTCTCTATGCACCTAACCATGGGGGTAATTCTGAGTTGATTGCAGCAGGATTTTTGTTAGCAGTTGGGCAAAACCATGTGCACTGCAGGGGAGGCAGATATAACGTGCACAGAGAGTTAGATTTGGGTGGGTTATTTTGTTTCTGTGCAGGGTAAATACTGGCTGCTTTATTTTTACATTGCAATTTAGATTGCAGATTGAACACACCACACCCAAATCTAACTCTCTCTGCACATGTTATATCTGCCCCCCCCCCCTGCAGTGCACATGGTTTTGCCCAACTGCTAACAAAAATCCTGCTGCAATCAACTCAGAATTACCCCCCATAATCTCCACTGTCCTTATCTCTCTCTCTTCACACCTAATCATAACCTCCACTGTCCTTATCCCTCTCCACACACCTAGTCATAACCTCCACTGTCCTTATCCCTCTCCACACACCTAGTCATAACCTCCACTGTCCTTATCCCTCTCCGCACACCTCGTCATAACCTCCACTGTCCTTATCCCTCTCCACACACCTAGTCATAACCTCCACTGTCCTTAGCCCTCTCTACACTGCTAACCATTACTCCACTGTCCTTATCCCTTTCTACACACCTAACCATAACCTCCACTGTCCTTATCCCTTTCTACACACCTAACCATAACCTCCACTGTCCTTATCCCTCTCTTCACACCTAACCATAACCTCCACTGTTCTTATCCCTCTCTACACTCCTAACCATAACCGCCACTGTCCTTATCCCTCTCTACACACCTAACCATAACTTCCACTGTCCTTATCCCTCTCTTCACACCTAACCATAAACTCCACTGTCCTTATCCATCTCCACACACCTAACCATAACCTCCACTGTCCTTATCCCTCTCTACACACCTAACCATAACTTCCACTGTCCTTATCCCTCTCTTCACACCTAACCATAAACTCCACTGTCCTTATCCATCTCCACACACCTAACCATAACCTCCACTGTCCTTATCCCTCTCTACACACCTAACCATAACTTCCACTGTCCTTATCCCTCTCTTCACACCTAACCATAAACTCCACTGTCCTTATCCCTCTCTTCCCACCTAACCATAACCTCCACTGTCTTTATCTCTCTCTTCACACCTAACCATAACCACCACTGTCCTTATCCCTCTCTTTACACCTAACCAGGGGGTCATTCCGAGTTGATCGCTCGCTAGCAGTTTTTAGCAGCTGTGCAAACGCTATGCTGCCGCCCACTGGGGAGTGTATTTTAGCTTAGCAGAAGTTGGAACACATGTGCAGCCGAGCTCTGCAAAAACAGTTTGTGCAGTTTCAGATTAGCTCTGAACCTACTCAGCGCTTGCGATCACTTCAGCCTATTCATGTCCGGATTTGACATACACCCACCCAGCCACGCCTGCGTTTTTTCCGGGCACGCCTGCGTTTTTGCAAACACTCCCTGAAAAAGGTCAGTTGACACCCAGTAACGCCCCCTTCCTGTCAATCTTCTAGCGGCCGCCAGTGCGAAGAAAAACTTTGCTAGAACCTGAGCACAAGCACAAAGGGCTTTGTACACGTATGTCGCACGTGCGCATTGCGGGTCATACGCATGCACAGAAATGCAGTTTTTTCACCTGATCGCTGCACTGTGAAAATCGGCAGCGAGCGATCAACTCAGAATGACCCCTCATAACCGCCACTATCCTTATCCCTCTCTACTCATCGAGCCATAACCTCCACTGTCCTTATTCCTCTCTACGCACCTAACCATAACCTCCACTGTCCTTATCCCTCTCTACACTGCTAACCATAACCTCCACTGTCCTTATCCCTCTCTACGCACCTAACCATAACCTCCACTGTCCTTATCCCTCTCTACGCACCTAACCATAACCTCCACTGTCCTTATCCCTCTCTACACATCGATCCATAACCTCTACTGTCTTTATCCCTATCTTCACACCTAACCATAACCTTCACTGTCCTTATCCCTCTCTTCACACCTAACCATAACCACCACTGTCCTTATCTCTCTTTTCACACCTAATCATAACCTCCACTGTCCTTATCCCTCTCTTCACACCTAATCATAACCTCCACTGTCCTTATCCCTCTCGTCACAGCTAACCATAACCTCCACTGTCCTTATCCCTCTCTTCACACCTAATCATAACCTCCACTGTCCTTATCCCTCTCTTCACACCTAACCATAACCTCCACTGTCCTTATCCCTCTCTACACTGCTAACCATAACCGCCACTCTCCTTAGCCCTCTCTACACATCGAGCCATAACCTCCACTGTACTTATCCCTTTCTACGCACCTAACCATAACCTCCACTGTCCTTATCCTTCTCTACACTGCTAACCATAACCTCCACTGTCCTTATCCCTCTCTACGCACCTAACCATAACCTCCACTGTCCTTATCTCTCTCGTCACACCTAACCATAACCTCCACTGTCCTTATTCCTCTCCAAACACCTAACCATAACCTCCACTGTCGTTATCTCTCTCTTCACACCTAACCATAACCTCCACTGTCCTTATCCCTCTCTATGCACCTAACCATAACCTCCACTGTCCTTATCCCTCTCTTCACACCTAACCATAACATCCACTGTCCTTATCTCTCTCTTCACACCTAACCATAACCTCCACTGTCTTTATTCCTCTCTATACTGCTAACCATAACCTCCACTGTCCTTATCCCTCACCACACACCTAACCATAACCTCCACTGTCTTTATCTCTCTCTTCCCACCTAACCATAACCACCACTGTCCTTATCCCTCTCTTTACACCTAACCAGGGGGTCATTCCGAGTTGATCGCTCGCTAGCAGTTTTTAGCAGCTGTGCAAACGCTATGCTGCCGCCCACTGGGGAGTGTATTTTAGCTTAGCAGAAGTGCGAACACATGTGCAGCCGAGCTCTGCAAAAACAGTTTGTGCAGTTTCAGATTAGCTCTGAACCTACTCAGCGCTTGCGATCACTTCAGCCTATTCATGTCCGGATTTGACATACACCCACCCAGCCACGCCTGCGTTTTTTCCGGGCACGCCTGCGTTTTTGCAAACACTCCCTGAAAAAGGTCAGTTGACACCCAGTAACGCCCCCTTCCTGTCAATCTTCTAGCGGCCGCCAGTGCGAAGAAAAACTTTGCTAGAACCTGAGCACAAGCACAAAGTGCTTTGTACACGTATGTCGCACGTGCGCATTGCGGGTCATACGCATGCACAGAAATGCAGTTTTTTCACCTGATCGCTGCACTGTGAAAATCGGCAGCGAGCGATCAACTCAGAATGACCCCTCATAACCGCCACTATCCTTATCCCTCTCTACTCATCGAGCCATAACCTCCACTGTCCTTATTCCTCTCTACGCACCTAACCATAACCTCCACTGTCCTTATCCCTCTCTACACTGCTAACCATAACCTCCACTGTCCTTATCCCTCTCTACGCACCTAACCATAACCTCCACTGTCCTTATCCCTCTCTTCACACCTAATCATAACCTCCACTGTCCTTATCCCTCTCTATGCACCTAACCATGGGGGTAATTCTGAGTTGGTTGCAGCAGGATTTTTGTTAGCAGTTGGGCAAAACCATGTGCACTGCAGGGGAGGCAGATATAACGTGCACAGAGAGTTAGATTTGGGTGGGTTATTTTGTTTCTGTGCAGGGTAAATACTGGCTGCTTTATTTTTACATTGCAATTTAGATTGCAGATTGAACACACCACACCCAAATCTAACTCTCTCTGCACATGTTATATCTGCCCCCCCCTGCAGTGCACATGGTTTTGCCCAACTGCTAACAAAAATCCTGCTGCGATCAACTCAGAATTACCCCCCATAATCTCCACTGTCCTTATCTCTCTCTCTTCACACCTAATCATAACCTCCACTGTCCTTATCCCTCTCCACACACCTAGTCATAACCTCCACTGTCCTTATCCCTCTCCACACACCTAGTCATAACCTCCACTGTCCTTATCCCTCTCCGCACACCTAGTCATAACCTCCACTGTCCTTATCCCTCTCCACACACCTAGTCATAACCTCCACTGTCCTTAGCCCTCTCTACACTGCTAACCATTACTCCACTGTCCTTATCCCTTTCTACACACCTAACCATAACCTCCACTGTCCTTATCCCTTTCTACACACCTAACCATAACCTCCACTGTCCTTATCCCTCTCTTCACACCTAACCATAACCTCCACTGTTCTTATCCCTCTCTACACTCCTAACCATAACCGCCACTGTCCTTATCCCTCTCTACACACCTAACCATAACTTCCACTGTCCTTATCCCTCTCTTCACACCTAACCATAAACTCCACTGTCCTTATCCATCTCCACACACCTAACCATAACCTCCACTGTCCTTATCCCTCTCTACACACCTAACCATAACTTCCACTGTCCTTATCCCTCTCTTCACACCTAACCATAAACTCCACTGTCCTTATCCATCTCCACACACCTAACCATAACCTCCACTGTCCTTATCCCTCTCTACACACCTAACCATAACTTCCACTGTCCTTATCCCTCTCTTCACACCTAACCATAAACTCCACTGTCCTTATCCCTCTCTTCCCACCTAACCATAACCTCCACTGTCTTTATCTCTCTCTTCACACCTAACCATAACCACCACTGTCCTTATCCCTCTCTTTACACCTAACCAGGGGGTCATTCCGAGTTGATCGCTCGCTAGCAGTTTTTAGCAGCTGTGCAAACGCTATGCTGCCGCCCACTGGGGAGTGTATTTTAGCTTAGCAGAAGTTGGAACACATGTGCAGCCGAGCTCTGCAAAAACAGTTTGTGCAGTTTCAGATTAGCTCTGAACCTACTCAGCGCTTGCGATCACTTCAGCCTATTCATGTCCGGATTTGACATACACCCACCCAGCCACGCCTGCGTTTTTTCCGGGCACGCCTGCGTTTTTGCAAACACTCCCTGAAAAAGGTCAGTTGACACCCAGTAACGCCCCCTTCCTGTCAATCTTCTAGCGGCCGCCAGTGCGAAGAAAAACTTTGCTAGAACCTGAGCACAAGCACAAAGGGCTTTGTACACGTATGTCGCACGTGCGCATTGCGGGTCATACGCATGCACAGAAATGCAGTTTTTTCACCTGATCGCTGCACTGTGAAAATCGGCAGCGAGCGATCAACTCAGAATGACCCCTCATAACCGCCACTATCCTTATCCCTCTCTACTCATCGAGCCATAACCTCCACTGTCCTTATTCCTCTCTACGCACCTAACCATAACCTCCACTGTCCTTATCCCTCTCTACACTGCTAACCATAACCTCCACTGTCCTTATCCCTCTCTACGCACCTAACCATAACCTCCACTGTCCTTATCCCTCTCTACGCACCTAACCATAACCTCCACTGTCCTTATCCCTCTCTACACATCGATCCATAACCTCTACTGTCTTTATCCCTATCTTCACACCTAACCATAACCTTCACTGTCCTTATCCCTCTCTTCACACCTAACCATAACCACCACTGTCCTTATCTCTCTTTTCACACCTAATCATAACCTCCACTGTCCTTATCCCTCTCTTCACACCTAATCATAACCTCCACTGTCCTTATCCCTCTCGTCACAGCTAACCATAACCTCCACTGTCCTTATCCCTCTCTTCACACCTAATCATAACCTCCACTGTCCTTATCCCTCTCTTCACACCTAACCATAACCTCCACTGTCCTTATCCCTCTCTACACTGCTAACCATAACCGCCACTCTCCTTAGCCCTCTCTACACATCGAGCCATAACCTCCACTGTACTTATCCCTTTCTACGCACCTAACCATAACCTCCACTGTCCTTATCCTTCTCTACACTGCTAACCATAACCTCCACTGTCCTTATCCCTCTCTACGCACCTAACCATAACCTCCACTGTCCTTATCTCTCTCGTCACACCTAACCATAACCTCCACTGTCCTTATTCCTCTCCAAACACCTAACCATAACCTCCACTGTCGTTATCTCTCTCTTCACACCTAACCATAACCTCCACTGTCCTTATCCCTCTCTATGCACCTAACCATAACCTCCACTGTCCTTATCCCTCTCTTCACACCTAACCATAACATCCACTGTCCTTATCTCTCTCTTCACACCTAACCATAACCTCCACTGTCTTTATTCCTCTCTATACTGCTAACCATAACCTCCACTGTCCTTATCCCTCACCACACACCTAACCATAACCTCCACTGTCTTTATCTCTCTCTTCCCACCTAACCATAACCACCACTGTCCTTATCCCTCTCTTTACACCTAACCAGGGGGTCATTCCGAGTTGATCGCTCGCTAGCAGTTTTTAGCAGCTGTGCAAACGCTATGCTGCCGCCCACTGGGGAGTGTATTTTAGCTTAGCAGAAGTGCGAACACATGTGCAGCCGAGCTCTGCAAAAACAGTTTGTGCAGTTTCAGATTAGCTCTGAACCTACTCAGCGCTTGCGATCACTTCAGCCTATTCATGTCCGGATTTGACATACACCCACCCAGCCACGCCTGCGTTTTTTCCGGGCACGCCTGCGTTTTTGCAAACACTCCCTGAAAAAGGTCAGTTGACACCCAGTAACGCCCCCTTCCTGTCAATCTTCTAGCGGCCGCCAGTGCGAAGAAAAACTTTGCTAGAACCTGAGCACAAGCACAAAGGGCTTTGTACACGTATGTCGCACGTGCGCATTGCGGGTCATACGCATGCACAGAAATGCAGTTTTTTCACCTGATCGCTGCACTGTGAAAATCGGCAGCGAGCGATCAACTCAGAATGACCCCTCATAACCGCCACTATCCTTATCCCTCTCTACTCATCGAGCCATAACCTCCACTGTCCTTATTCCTCTCTACGCACCTAACCATAACCTCCACTGTCCTTATCCCTCTCTACACTGCTAACCATAACCTCCACTGTCCTTATCCCTCTCTACGCACCTAACCATAACCTCCACTGTCCTTATCCCTCTCTACGCACCTAACCATAACCTCCACTGTCCTTATCCCTCTCTACACATCGATCCATAACCTCTACTGTCTTTATCCCTATCTTCACACCTAACCATAACCTTCACTGTCCTTATCCCTCTCTTCACACCTAACCATAACCACCACTGTCCTTATCTCTCTTTTCACACCTAATCATAACCTCCACTGTCCTTATCCCTCTCTTCACACCTAATCATAACCTCCACTGTCCTTATCCCTCTCGTCACAGCTAACCATAACCTCCACTGTCCTTATCCCTCTCTTCACACCTAATCATAACCTCCACTGTCCTTATCCCTCTCTTCACACCTAACCATAACCTCCACTGTCCTTATCCCTCTCTACACTGCTAACCATAACCGCCACTCTCCTTAGCCCTCTCTACACATCGAGCCATAACCTCCACTGTACTTATCCCTTTCTACGCACCTAACCATAACCTCCACTGTCCTTATCCTTCTCTACACTGCTAACCATAACCTCCACTGTCCTTATCCCTCTCTACGCACCTAACCATAACCTCCACTGTCCTTATCTCTCTCGTCACACCTAACCATAACCTCCACTGTCCTTATTCCTCTCCAAACACCTAACCATAACCTCCACTGTCGTTATCTCTCTCTTCACACCTAACCATAACCTCCACTGTCCTTATCCCTCTCTATGCACCTAACCATAACCTCCACTGTCCTTATCCCTCTCTTCACACCTAACCATAACATCCACTGTCCTTATCTCTCTCTTCACACCTAACCACAACCTCCAATGTCCTTATCTCTCTCTTAACACCTAACCATAACCTAAACTGTCCTTGTCCCTCTCTTCACACCTAACCATAACCTCCACTGTCCTTATCTCTCTCTTCACACCTAACCATAACCTCCAATGTCCTTATCTCTCTCTTATCACCTAACCATAACCTAAACTGTCCTTATCCCTCTCTTCACACCTAACCATAACCTCCAATATCCTTATCCCTCTCTTCACACCTAACCATAACATCCACTGTCCTTATCTCTCTCTTAACACCTAACCATAACCTAAACTGTCCTTGTCCCTCTCTTCACACCTAACCATAACCTCCACTGTCCTTATCTCTCTCTTCACACCTAACCATAACCTCCAATGTCCTTATCTCTCTCTTATCACCTAACCATAACCTAAACTGTCCTTATCCCTCTCTTCACACCTAACCATAACCTCCAATATCCTTATCCCTCTCTTCACACCTAACCATAACATCCACTGTCCTTATCTCTCTCTTCACGCCTAACCATTACCTCCACTGTCTTTTTCCCTCTCTACACTGCTAACCATAACCTCCACTGTCCTTATCCCTCTCTTCACATCTAATAATAACCTCCACTGTCCTTATCCCTCTCCACACACCTAACCATAAACTCCACTGTCCTTATCCCTCTCTACACACCTAACCATATCCTCCACTGTCCTTATCCCTCTCTACACACCTAAACATAACCTCCACTGTCCTTATCCCTCTCCAGACACCTAACCATAAACTCCACTGTCCTTATCCCTCACCACACACCTAACCATAACCTCCACTGTCCTTATCCCTCTCTACACTCCTAACCATAACCTCCACTGTCCTTATCCCTCTCTACACATCGAGCCATAACCTCCACTGTCCTTATCCCTCTCTTTACACCTAATCATAACCTCCCCTGTCCTTATCCCTCTCTACACTCCTAACCATAACCTCCACTGTCCTTATCCCTCTCTACACGCCTAACCATAACCTCCACTGTCCTTATCCCTCTCTTCACACCTAATCATAACCTCCACTGTTCTTATCCCTCTCCACACACCTAACCATAACCGCCACTGTCCTTATCCCTCTCCACACACCTAACCATAACCGCCACTGTCCTTATCCCTCTCTACACACCTAACCATAACCTCCACTGTCCTTATCCATCTCTACACACCTAACCATAACCGCCACTGTCCTTATTCCTCTCTACGCACCTAACCAATACCTCCACTGTCCTTATTCCTCTCCAAACACCTAACCATAACCTCCACTGTCCTTATCCCTCTCTACACTGCTAACCATAACCTCCACTGTCCTTATCCATCTCTCCCCACCTAACCATAACCGCCACTGTCCTTATCCCTCTCTATGCACCTAACCATAACCTCCACTGTCCTTATTCCTCTCCAAACACCTAACCATAACATCCACTGTCCTTATCCCTCTCTACACTGCTAACCATAACCTCCACTGTCCTTATCCCTCTCTTCACACCTAATCATAACCTCCACTGTCCTTATCCCTCTCCACACACCTAACCATAACCGCCACTGTCCTTATCCCTCTCTTCACACCTAACCATAACCTCCACTGTCCTTATCCCTCTCCACACACCTAACCATAACCGCCATTGTCCTTATCCCTCTCTACACACCTAACCATAACCGCCACTGTCCTTATCCCTCTCTTCACACCTAACCATAACCTCCACTGTCCTTATCCCTCTCTACACATCGAGCCATAACCTCCACTGTCCTTATCCCTCTCTTCACACCTAATCATAACCTCCACTGTCCTTATCCCTCTCTTCACACCTAATCATAACCTCCACTGTACTTATCCCTCTCTTCACACCTAACCATAACCTCCACTGTCCTTATCCATCTCTACACGCCTAACCATAACCTCCACTGTCCTTATCCCTCTCCACACACCTAACCATAAACTCCACTGTCCTTATCCCTCACCACACACCTAACCATAACCTCCACTGTCCTTTTTCCTCTCCAAACACCTAACCATAACCTCCACTGTCCTTATCCCTCTCTACACTCCTAACCATAACCTCCACTGTCCTTATCCCTCTCTACACATCGAGCCATAACCTCCACTGTCCTTATCCCTCTCTTCACACCTAACCATAACCTCCACTGTCCTTATCCCTCTCTTCACACCTAATCATAACTTCCACTGTCCTTATCCCTCTCTTCACACCTAATCATAACCTCCACTGTCCTTATCCCTCTCTTCACACCTAATCATAACCTCCACTGTCCTTATCCCTCTCTTCACACCTAATCATAACCTCCACTGTCCTTATCCCTCTCTTCACTCCTAACCATAACCTCCACTGTCCTTATCCCTCTCTTCACACCTAATCATAACCTCCACTGTCCTTATCCCTCTCTTCACACCTAATCATAACCTCCACAGTCCTTATCCCTCTCTATGCACCTAACCATGGGGGTAATTCTGAGTTGATTGCAGCAGGATTTTTGTTAGCAGTTGGGCAAAACCATGTGCACTGCAGGGGAGGCAGATATAACGTGCACAGAGAGTTAGATTTGGGTGGGTTATTTTGTTTCTGTGCAGGGTAAATACTGGCTGCTTTATTTTTACATTGCAATTTAGATTGCAGATTGAAAAAACCACACCCAAATCTAACTCTCTCTGCACATGTTATATCTGCCCCCCCTGCAGTGCACATGGTTTTGCCCAACTGCTAACAAAAATCCTGCTGCGATCAACTCAGAATTACCCCCCATAATCTCCACTGTCCTTATCTCTCTCTTCACACCTAATCATAACCTCCACTGTCCTTATCCCTCTCCACACACCTAACCATAAACTCCACTGTCCTTATCCCTTTCTACACACCTAACCATAATATCCACTGTACTTATACCTCTTCACACACCTAACCATAACCTCCACTGTCCTTATCCCTCTCTTCACACCTAACCATAACTTCCACTGTCCTTATCCCTCTCTTCACACCTAACCATAACCTCCACTGTTCTTATCCCTCTCTACACTCCTAACCATAACCGCCACTGTCCTTATCCCTCTCTACACACCTAATCATAACCGCCACTGTCCTTATCCCTCTCTTCACACCTAACCATAACCTCCACTGTCTTTATCTCTCTCTTCACACCTAACCATAACCTCCACTGTCCTTATCCCTCTCTTCCCACCTAACCATAACCACCACTGTCCTTATCCCTCTCTTTACACCTAACCATAACCACCACTGTCCTTATTCCTCTCCAAACACCTAACCATAACCTCCACTGTCGTTATCTCTCTCTTCACACCTAACCATAACCTCCACTGTCCTTATCCCTCTCTATGCACCTAACCATAACCTCCACTGTCCTTATCCCTCTCTTCACACCTAACCATAACATCCACTGTCCTTATCTCTCTCTTCACACCTAACTATAACCTCCACTGTCTTTATTCCTCTCTATACTGCTAACCATAACCTCCACTGTCCTTATCCCTCTCTTCACATCTAATCATAACCTCCACTGTCCTTTTCCCTCTCTTCACACCTTATCATAACCTCCACTGTCCTTATCTCTCTCTTCACACCTAACCACAACCTCCAATGTCCTTATCTCTCTCTTAACACCTAACCATAACCTAAACTGTCCTTGTCCCTCTCTTCACACCTAACCATAACCTCCACTGTCCTTATCTCTCTCTTCACACCTAACCATAACCTCCAATGTCCTTATCTCTCTCTTATCACCTAACCATAACCTAAACTGTCCTTATCCCTCTCTTCACACCTAACCATAACCTCCAATATCCTTATCCCTCTCTTCACACCTAACCATAACATCCACTGTCCTTATCTCTCTCTTAACACCTAACCATAACCTAAACTGTCCTTGTCCCTCTCTTCACACCTAACCATAACCTCCACTGTCCTTATCTCTCTCTTCACACCTAACCATAACCTCCAATGTCCTTTTCTCTCTCTTATCACCTAACCATAACCTAAACTGTCCTTATCCCTCTCTTCACACCTAACCATAACCTCCAATATCCTTATCCCTCTCTTCACACCTAACCATAACATCCACTGTCCTTATCTCTCTCTTCACGCCTAACCATTACCTCCACTGTCTTTTTCCCTCTCTACACTGCTAACCATAACCTCCACTGTCCTTATCCCTCTCTTCACATCTAATAATAACCTCCACTGTCCTTATCCCTCTCCACACACCTAACCATAAACTCCACTGTCCTTATCCCTCTCTACACACCTAACCATATCCTCCACTGTCCTTATCCCTCTCTACACACCTAAACATAACCTCCACTGTCCTTATCCCTCTCCAGACACCTAACCATAAACTCCACTGTCCTTATCCCTCACCACACACCTAACCATAACCTCCACTGTCCTTATCCCTCTCTACACTCCTAACCATAACCTCCACTGTCCTTATCCCTCTCTACACATCGAGCCATAACCTCCACTGTCCTTATCCCTCTCTTTACACCTAATCATAACCTCCCCTGTCCTTATCCCTCTCTACACTCCTAACCATAACCTCCACTGTCCTTATCCCTCTCTACACGCCTAACCATAACCTCCACTGTCCTTATCCCTCTCTTCACACCTAATCATAACCTCCACTGTTCTTATCCCTCTCCACACACCTAACCATAACCGCCACTGTCCTTATCCCTCTCCACACACCTAACCATAACCGCCACTGTCCTTATCCCTCTCTACACACCTAACCATAACCTCCACTGTCCTTATCCATCTCTACACACCTAACCATAACCGCCACTGTCCTTATTCCTCTCTACGCACCTAACCAATACCTCCACTGTCCTTATTCCTCTCCAAACACCTAACCATAACCTCCACTGTCCTTATCCCTCTCTACACTGCTAACCATAACCTCCACTGTCCTTATCCATCTCTACCCACCTAACCATAACCGCCACTGTCCTTATCCCTCTCTATGCACCTAACCATAACCTCCACTGTCCTTATTCCTCTCCAAACACCTAACCATAACATCCACTGTCCTTATCCCTCTCTACACTGCTAACCATAACCTCCACTGTCCTTATCCCTCTCTTCACACCTAATCATAACCTCCACTGTCCTTATCCCTCTCCACACACCTAACCATAACCGCCACTGTCCTTATCCCTCTCTTCACACCTAACCATAACCTCCACTGTCCTTATCCCTCTCCACACACCTAACCATAACCGCCATTGTCCTTATCCCTCTCTACACACCTAACCATAACCGCCACTGTCCTTATCCCTCTCTTCACACCTAACCATAACCTCCACTGTCCTTATCCCTCTCTACACATCGAGCCATAACCTCCACTGTCCTTATCCCTCTCTTCACACCTAATCATAACCTCCACTGTCCTTATCCCTCTCTTCACACCTAATCATAACCTCCACTGTACTTAGCCCTCTCTTCACACCTAACCATAACCTCCACTGTCCTTATCCATCTCTACACGCCTAACCATAACCTCCACTGTCCTTATCCCTCTCCACACACCTAACCATAAACTCCACTGTCCTTATCCCTCACCACACACCTAACCATAACCTCCACTGTCCTTTTTCCTCTCCAAACACCTAACCATAACCTCCACTGTCCTTATCCCTCTCTACACTCCTAACCATAACCTCCACTGTCCTTATCCCTCTCTACACATCGAGCCATAACCTCCACTGTCCTTATCCCTCTCTTCACACCTAACCATAACCTCCACTGTCCTTATCCCTCTCTTCACACCTAATCATAACTTCCACTGTCCTTATCCCTCTCTTCACACCTAATCATAACCTCCACTGTCCTTATCTCTCTCTTAACACCTAACCATAACCTAAACTGTCCTTGTCCCTCTCTTCACACCTAACCATAACCTCCACTGTCCTTATCTCTCTCTTCACACCTAACCATAACCTCCAATGTCCTTATCTCTCTCTTATCACCTAACCATAACCTAAACTGTCCTTATCCCTCTCTTCACACCTAACCATAACCTCCAATATCCTTATCCCTCTCTTCACACCTAACCATAACATCCACTGTCCTTATCTCTCTCTTAACACCTAACCATAACCTAAACTGTCCTTGTCCCTCTCTTCACACCTAACCATAACCTCCACTGTCCTTATCTCTCTCTTCACACCTAACCATAACCTCCAATGTCCTTATCTCTCTCTTATCACCTAACCATAACCTAAACTGTCCTTATCCCTCTCTTCACACCTAACCATAACCTCCAATATCCTTATCCCTCTCTTCACACCTAACCATAACATCCACTGTCCTTATCTCTCTCTTCACGCCTAACCATTACCTCCACTGTCTTTTTCCCTCTCTACACTGCTAACCATAACCTCCACTGTCCTTATCCCTCTCTTCACATCTAATAATAACCTCCACTGTCCTTATCCCTCTCCACACACCTAACCATAAACTCCACTGTCCTTATCCCTCTCTACACACCTAACCATATCCTCCACTGTCCTTATCCCTCTCTACACACCTAAACATAACCTCCACTGTCCTTATCCCTCTCCAGACACCTAACCATAAACTCCACTGTCCTTATCCCTCACCACACACCTAACCATAACCTCCACTGTCCTTATCCCTCTCTACACTCCTAACCATAACCTCCACTGTCCTTATCCCTCTCTACACATCGAGCCATAACCTCCACTGTCCTTATCCCTCTCTTTACACCTAATCATAACCTCCCCTGTCCTTATCCCTCTCTACACTCCTAACCATAACCTCCACTGTCCTTATCCCTCTCTACACGCCTAACCATAACCTCCACTGTCCTTATCCCTCTCTTCACACCTAATCATAACCTCCACTGTTCTTATCCCTCTCCACACACCTAACCATAACCGCCACTGTCCTTATCCCTCTCCACACACCTAACCATAACCGCCACTGTCCTTATCCCTCTCTACACACCTAACCATAACCTCCACTGTCCTTATCCATCTCTACACACCTAACCATAACCGCCACTGTCCTTATTCCTCTCTACGCACCTAACCAATACCTCCACTGTCCTTATTCCTCTCCAAACACCTAACCATAACCTCCACTGTCCTTATCCCTCTCTACACTGCTAACCATAACCTCCACTGTCCTTATCCATCTCTACCCACCTAACCATAACCGCCACTGTCCTTATCCCTCTCTATGCACCTAACCATAACCTCCACTGTCCTTATTCCTCTCCAAACACCTAACCATAACATCCACTGTCCTTATCCCTCTCTACACTGCTAACCATAACCTCCACTGTCCTTATCCCTCTCTTCACACCTAATCATAACCTCCACTGTCCTTATCCCTCTCCACACACCTAACCATAACCGCCACTGTCCTTATCCCTCTCTTCACACCTAACCATAACCTCCACTGTCCTTATCCCTCTCCACACACCTAACCATAACCGCCATTGTCCTTATCCCTCTCTACACACCTAACCATAACCGCCACTGTCCTTATCCCTCTCTTCACACCTAACCATAACCTCCACTGTCCTTATCCCTCTCTACACATCGAGCCATAACCTCCACTGTCCTTATCCCTCTCTTCACACCTAATCATAACCTCCACTGTCCTTATCCCTCTCTTCACACCTAATCATAACCTCCACTGTACTTAGCCCTCTCTTCACACCTAACCATAACCTCCACTGTCCTTATCCATCTCTACACGCCTAACCATAACCTCCACTGTCCTTATCCCTCTCCACACACCTAACCATAAACTCCACTGTCCTTATCCCTCACCACACACCTAACCATAACCTCCACTGTCCTTTTTCCTCTCCAAACACCTAACCATAACCTCCACTGTCCTTATCCCTCTCTACACTCCTAACCATAACCTCCACTGTCCTTATCCCTCTCTACACATCGAGCCATAACCTCCACTGTCCTTATCCCTCTCTTCACACCTAACCATAACCTCCACTGTCCTTATCCCTCTCTTCACACCTAATCATAACTTCCACTGTCCTTATCCCTCTCTTCACACCTAATCATAACCTCCACTGTCCTTATCCCTCTCTTCACACCTAATCATAACCTCCACTGTCCTTATCCCTCTCTTCACACCTAATCATAACCTCCACTGTCCTTATCCCTCTCTTCACTCCTAACCATAACCTCCACTGTCCTTATCCCTCTCTTCACACCTAATCATAACCTCCACTGTCCTTATCCCTCTCTTCACACCTAATCATAACCTCCACAGTCCTTATCCCTCTCTATGCACCTAACCATGGGGGTAATTCTGAGTTGATTGCAGCAGGATTTTTGTTAGCAGTTGGGCAAAACCATGTGCACTGCAGGGGAGGCAGATATAACGTGCACAGAGAGTTAGATTTGGGTGGGTTATTTTGTTTCTGTGCAGGGTAAATACTGGCTGCTTTATTTTTACATTGCAATTTAGATTGCAGATTGAACAAACCACACCCAAATCTAACTCTCTCTGCACATGTTATATCTGCCCCCCCTGCAGTGCACATGGTTTTGCCCAACTGCTAACAAAAATCCTGCTGCGATCAACTCAGAATTACCCCCCATAATCTCCACTGTCCTTATCTCTCTCTTCACACCTAATCATAACCTCCACTGTCCTTATCCCTCTCCACACACCTAACCATAAACTCCACTGTCCTTATCCCTTTCTACACACCTAACCATAATATCCACTGTACTTATACCTCTTCACACACCTAACCATAACCTCCACTGTCCTTATCCCTCTCTTCACACCTAACCATAACTTCCACTGTCCTTATCCCTCTCTTCACACCTAACCATAACCTCCACTGTTCTTATCCCTCTCTACACTCCTAACCATAACCGCCACTGTCCTTATCCCTCTCTACACACCTAATCATAACCGCCACTGTCCTTATCCCTCTCTTCACACCTAACCATAACCTCCACTGTCTTTATCTCTCTCTTCACACCTAACCATAACCTCCACTGTCCTTATCCCTCTCTTCCCACCTAACCATAACCACCACTGTCCTTATCCCTCTCTTTACACCTAACCATAACCACCACTGTCCTTATCCCTCTCTTTACACCTAACCAGGGGGTCATTCCGAGTTGATCGCTCGCTAGCAGTTTTTAGCAGCTGTGCAAACGCTATGCTGCCGCCCACTGGGGAGTGTATTTTAGCTTAGCAGAAGTGCGAACACATGTGCAGCCGAGCTCTGCAAAAACAGTTTGTGCAATTTCAGATTAGCTCTGAACCTACTCAGCGCTTGCGATCACTTCAGCCTATTCATGTCCGGATTTGACATACACCCACCCAGCCACGCCTGCGTTTTTTCCGGGCACGCCTGCGTTTTTGCAAACACTCCCTGAAAAAGGTCAGTTGACACCCAGTAACGCCCCCTTCCTGTCAATCTTCTAGCGGCCGCCAGTGCGAAGAAAAACTTTGCTAGAACCTGAGCACAAGCACAAAGGGCTTTGTACACGTATGTCGCACGTGCGCATTGCGGGTCATACGCATGCACAGAAATGCAGTTTTTTCACCTGATCGCTGCACTGTGAAAATCGGCAGCGAGCGATCAACTCAGAATGACCCCTCATAACCGCCACTATCCTTATCCCTCTCTACTCATCGAGCCATAACCTCCACTGTCCTTATTCCTCTCTACGCACCTAACCATAACCTCCACTGTCCTTATCCCTCTCTACACTGCTAACCATAACCTCCACTGTCCTTATCCCTCTCTACGCACCTAACCATAACCTCCACTGTCCTTATCCCTCTCTACGCACCTAACCATAACCTCCACTGTCCTTATCCCTCTCTACACATCGATCCATAACCTCTACTGTCTTTATCCCTATCTTCACACCTAACCATAACCTTCACTGTCCTTATCCCTCTCTTCACACCTAACCATAACCACCACTGTCCTTATCTCTCTTTTCACACCTAATCATAACCTCCACTGTCCTTATCCCTCTCTTCACACCTAATCATAACCTCCACTGTCCTTATCCCTCTCGTCACAGCTAACCATAACCTCCACTGTCCTTATCCCTCTCTTCACACCTAATCATAACCTCCACTGTCCTTATCCCTCTCTTCACACCTAACCATAACCTCCACTGTCCTTATCCCTCTCTACACTGCTAACCATAACCGCCACTCTCCTTAGCCCTCTCTACACATCGAGCCATAACCTCCACTGTACTTATCCCTTTCTACGCACCTAACCATAACCTCCACTGTCCTTATCCTTCTCTACACTGCTAACCATAACCTCCACTGTCCTTATCCCTCTCTACGCACCTAACCATAACCTCCACTGTCCTTATCTCTCTCGTCACACCTAACCATAACCTCCACTGTCCTTATTCCTCTCCAAACACCTAACCATAACCTCCACTGTCGTTATCTCTCTCTTCACACCTAACCATAACCTCCACTGTCCTTATCCCTCTCTATGCACCTAACCATAACCTCCACTGTCCTTATCCCTCTCTTCACACCTAACCATAACATCCACTGTCCTTATCTCTCTCTTCACACCTAACCATAACCTCCACTGTCTTTATTCCTCTCTATACTGCTAACCATAACCTCCACTGTCCTTATCCCTCTCTTCACATCTAATCATAACCTCCACTGTCCTTTTCCCTCTCTTCACACCTAATCATAACCTCCACTGTCCTTATCTCTCTCTTCACACCTAACCACAACCTCCAATGTCCTTATCTCTCTCTTAACACCTAACCATAACCTAAACTGTCCTTGTCCCTCTCTTCACACCTAACCATAACCTCCACTGTCCTTATCTCTCTCTTCACACCTAACCATAACCTCCAATGTCCTTATCTCTCTCTTATCACCTAACCATAACCTAAACTGTCCTTATCCCTCTCTTCACACCTAACCATAACCTCCAATATCCTTATCCCTCTCTTCACACCTAACCATAACATCCACTGTCCTTATCTCTCTCTTAACACCTAACCATAACCTAAACTGTCCTTGTCCCTCTCTTCACACCTAACCATAACCTCCACTGTCCTTATCTCTCTCTTCACACCTAACCTAACCTCCAATGTCCTTATCTCTCTCTTATCACCTAACCATAACCTAAACTGTCCTTATCCCTCTCTTCACACCTAACCATAACCTCCAATATCCTTATCCCTCTCTTCACACCTAACCATAACATCCACTGTCCTTATCTCTCTCTTCACGCCTAACCATTACCTCCACTGTCTTTTTCCCTCTCTACACTGCTAACCATAACCTCCACTGTCCTTATCCCTCTCTTCACATCTAATAATAACCTCCACTGTCCTTATCCCTCTCCACACACCTAACCATAAACTCCACTGTCCTTATCCCTCTCTACACACCTAACCATATCCTCCACTGTCCTTATCCCTCTCTACACACCTAAACATAACCTCCACTGTCCTTATCCCTCTCCAGACACCTAACCATAAACTCCACTGTCCTTATCCCTCACCACACACCTAACCATAACCTCCACTGTCCTTATCCCTCTCTACACTCCTAACCATAACCTCCACTGTCCTTATCCCTCTCTACACATCGAGCCATAACCTCCACTGTCCTTATCCCTCTCTTTACACCTAATCATAACCTCCCCTGTCCTTATCCCTCTCTACACTCCTAACCATAACCTCCACTGTCCTTATCCCTCTCTACACGCCTAACCATAACCTCCACTGTCCTTATCCCTCTCTTCACACCTAACCATAACCGCCACTGTCCTTATCCCTCTCCACACACCTAACCATAACCGCCACTGTCCTTATCCCTCTCTACACACCTAACCATAACCTCCACTGTCCTTATCCATCTCTACACACCTAACCATAACCGCCACTGTCCTTATTCCTCTCTACGCACCTAACCAATACCTCCACTGTCCTTATTCCTCTCCAAACACCTAACCATAACCTCCACTGTCCTTATCCCTCTCTACACTGCTAACCATAACCTCCACTGTCCTTATCCATCTCTACCCACCTAACCATAACCGCCACTGTCCTTATCCCTCTCTATGCACCTAACCATAACCTCCACTGTCCTTATTCCTCTCCAAACACCTAACCATAACATCCACTGTCCTTATCCCTCTCTACACTGCTAACCATAACCTCCACTGTCCTTATCCCTCTCTTCACACCTAATCATAACCTCCACTGTCCTTATCCCTCTCCACACACCTAACCATAACCGCCACTGTCCTTATCCCTCTCTTCACACCTAACCATAACCTCCACTGTCCTTATCCCTCTCCACACACCTAACCATAACCGCCATTGTCCTTATCCCTCTCTACACACCTAACCATAACCGCCACTGTCCTTATCCCTCTCTTCACACCTAACCATAACCTCCACTGTCCTTATCCCTCTCTACACATCGAGCCATAACCTCCACTGTCCTTATCCCTCTCTTCACACCTAATCATAACCTCCACTGTCCTTATCCCTCTCTTCACACCTAATCATAACCTCCACTGTACTTATCCCTCTCTTCACACCTAACCATAACCTCCACTGTCCTTATCCATCTCTACACGCCTAACCATAACCTCCACTGTCCTTATCCCTCTCCACACACCTAACCATAAACTCCACTGTCCTTATCCCTCACCACACACCTAACCATAACCTCCACTGTCCTTTTTCCTCTCCAAACACCTAACCATAACCTCCACTGTCCTTATCCCTCTCTACACTCCTAACCATAACCTCCTCTGTCCTTATCCCTCTCTACACATCGAGCCATAACCTCCACTGTCCTTATCCCTCTCTTCACACCTAACCATAACCTCCACTGTCCTTATCCCTCTCTTCACACCTAATCATAACTTCCACTGTCCTTATCCCTCTCTTCACACCTAATCATAACCTCCACTGTCCTTATCCCTCTCTTCACTCCTAACCATAACCTCCACTGTCCTTATCCCTCTCTTCACACCTAATCATAACCTCCACTGTCCTTATCCCTCTCTTCACACCTAATCATAACCTCCACAGTCCTTATCCCTCTCTATGCACCTAACCATGGGGGTAATTCTGAGTTGATTGCAGCAGGATTTTTGTTAGCAGTTGGGCAAAACCATGTGCACTGCAGGGGAGGCAGATATAACGTGCACAGAGAGTTTGATTTGGGTGGGTTATTTTGTTTCTGTGCAGGGTAAATACTGGCTGCTTTATTTTTACATTGCAATTTAGATTGCAGATTGAACAAACCACACCCAAATCTAACTCTCTCTGCACATGTTATATCTGCCCCCCCTGCAGTGCACATGGTTTTGCCCAACTGCTAACAAAAATCCTGCTGCGATCAACTCAGAATTACCCCCCATAATCTCCACTGTCCTTATCTCTCTCTTCACACCTAATCATAACCTCCACTGTCCTTATCCCTCTCCACACACCTAACCATAAACTCCACTGTCCTTATCCCTTTCTACACACCTAACCATAATATCCACTGTACTTATACCTCTTCACACACCTAACCATAACCTCCACTGTCCTTATCCCTCTCTTCACACCTAACCATAACTTCCACTGTCCTTATCCCTCTCTTCACACCTAACCATAACCTCCACTGTTCTTATCCCTCTCTACACTCCTAACCATAACCGCCACTGTCCTTATCCCTCTCTACACACCTAATCATAACCGCCACTGTCCTTATCCCTCTCTTCACACCTAACCATAACCTCCACTGTCTTTATCTCTCTCTTCACACCTAACCATAACCTCCACTGTCCTTATCCCTCTCTTCCCACCTAACCATAACCACCACTGTCCTTATCCCTCTCTTTACACCTAACCATAACCACCACTGTCCTTATCCCTCTCTTTACACCTAACCAGGGGGTCATTCCGAGTTGATCGCTCGCTAGCAGTTTTTAGCAGCTGTGCAAACGCTATGCTGCCGCCCACTGGGGAGTGTATTTTAGCTTAGCAGAAGTGCGAACACATGTGCAGCCGAGCTCTGCAAAAACAGTTTGTGCAGTTTCAGATTAGCTCTGAACCTACTCAGCGCTTGCGATCACTTCAGCCTATTCATGTCCGGATTTGACATACACCCACCCAGCCACGCCTGCGTTTTTTCCGGGCACGCCTGCGTTTTTGCAAACACTCCCTGAAAAAGGTCAGTTGACACCCAGTAACGCCCCCTTCCTGTCAATCTTCTAGCGGCCGCCAGTGCGAAGAAAAACTTTGCTAGAACCTGAGCACAAGCACAAAGGGCTTTGTACACGTATGTCGCACGTGCGCATTGCGGGTCATACGCATGCACAGAAATGCAGTTTTTTCACCTGATCGCTGCACTGTGAAAATCGGCAGCGAGCGATCAACTCAGAATGACCCCTCATAACCGCCACTATCCTTATCCCTCTCTACTCATCGAGCCATAACCTCCACTGTCCTTATTCCTCTCTACGCACCTAACCATAACCTCCACTGTCCTTATCCCTCTCTACACTGCTAACCATAACCTCCACTGTCCTTATCCCTCTCTACGCACCTAACCATAACCTCCACTGTCCTTATCCCTCTCTACGCACCTAACCATAACCTCCACTGTCCTTATCCCTCTCTACACATCGATCCATAACCTCTACTGTCTTTATCCCTATCTTCACACCTAACCATAACCTTCACTGTCCTTATCCCTCTCTTCACACCTAACCATAACCACCACTGTCCTTATCTCTCTTTTCACACATAATCATAACCTCCACTGTCCTTATCCCTCTCTTCACACCTAATCATAACCTCCACTGTCCTTATCCCTCTCGTCACAGCTAACCATAACCTCCACTGTCCTTATCCCTCTCTTCACACCTAATCATAACCTCCACTGTCCTTATCCCTCTCTTCACACCTAATCATAACCTCCACTGTCCTTATCCCTCTCTACACTGCTAACCATAACCGCCACTCTCCTTAGCCCTCTCTACACATCGAGCCATAACCTCCACTGTACTTATCCCTTTCTACGCACCTAACCATAACCTCCACTGTCCTTATCCTTCTCTACACTGCTAACCATAACCTCCACTGTCCTTATCCCTCTCTACGCACCTAACCATAACCTCCACTGTCCTTATCTCTCTCGTCACACCTAACCATAACCTCCACTGTCCTTATTCCTCTCCAAACACCTAACCATAACCTCCACTGTCGTTATCTCTCTCTTCACACCTAACCATAACCTCCACTGTCCTTATCCCTCTCTATGCACCTAACCATAACCTCCACTGTCCTTATCCCTCTCTTCACACCTAACCATAACCTCCACTGTCCTTATCCCTCTCTTCACACCTAACCATAACCTCCACTGTCCTTATCCTTCTCTTCACACCTAACCATAACCTCCACTGTCCTTATACCTCTCTTCACACCTAACCATAACCTCCAATGTCCTTATCTCTCTCTTAACACCTAACCATAACCTAAACTGTCCTTATCCCTCTCTTCACACCTAACCATAACCTCCACTGTCCTTATCCCTCTCTTCACACCTAACCATAACATCCACTGTCCTTATCCCTCTCTTCACACCTAACCATAACATCCACTGTCCTTATCTCTCTCTTCACACCTAACCATAACCTCCACTGTCTTTATTCCTCTCTATACTGCTAACCATAACCTCCACTGTCCTTTTCCCTCTCTTCACACCTAATCATAACCTCCACTGTCCTTATCTCTCTATTCACACCTAACCACAACCTCCACTGTCCTTATCTCTCTCTTAACACCTAACCATAACCTAAACTGTCCTTGTCCCTCTCTTCACACCTAACCATAACCTCCACTGTCCTTATCTCTCTCTTCACACCTAACCATAACCTCCAATGTCCTTATCTCTCTCTTATCACCTAACCATAACCTAAACTGTCCTTATCCCTCTCTTCACACCTAACCATAACCTCCAATATCCTTATCCCTCTCTTCACACCTAACCATAACATCCACTGTCCTTATCTCTCTCTTCACACCTAACCATAACCGTCACTGTCCTTATCTCTCTCTACACTGCTAACCATAACCTCCACTGTCTTTATCCCTCTCTAAACTGCTAACCATAACCTCCACTGTCCTTATCCCTCTCTTCACATCTAATAATAACCTCCACTGTCCTTATCCCTCTCCACACACCTAACCATAAACTCCACTGTCCTTATCCCTCTCTACACACCTAACCATAACCTCCACTGTCCTTATCCCTCTCTTCACACCTAATCATAACCTTCACTGTCCTTATCTCTCTCTTCACACCTAACCATAACCTCCACTGTCCTTATCTCTCTCTTCACACCTAACCATAACCTCCACTGTCCTTATCCCTATCTGCACACCTAACCATAACCTCCACTGTCCTTATCCCTCTCTTCACACCTAACCATAACATCCACTCTCCTTATCTCTCTCTTCACACCTAACCATAACCTCCACTGTCCTTATATCTTCACACCTAACCATAACCTCCACTGTCTTTATCCCTCTCTACACTGCTAACCATAACCTCCACTGTCCTTTTCCCTCTCTTCACACCTAATCATAACCTCCACTGTCCTTATCTCTCTCTTCACACCTAACCATAACCTCCACTGTCCTTATCCCTATCTTCACACCTAACCATAACCTCCACTGTCCTTATCCCTCTCTTCACACCTAACCATAACATCCACTCTCCTTATCTCTCTCTTCACACCTAACCATAACCTCCACTGTCCTTATCTCTTCACACCTAACCATAACCTCCACTGTCTTTATCCCTCTCTACACTGCTAACCATAACCTCCACTGTCCTTATCCCTCTCTTCACATCTAATCATAACCTCCACTGTCCTTTTCCCTTTCTTCACACCTAATCATAACCTCCACTGTCCTTATCTCTCTCTTCACACCTAACCATAACCTCCACTGTCCTTATCCCTCTCTACGCACCTAACCATAACCTCCACTGTCCTTATCCCTCTTTTCACATCTAATCATAACCTCCACTGTCCTATTTCTCTCTCTTCACACTTAACCATAACCTCCTCTGTCTTTATCTCTCTCTTGACACCTAACCATAACCTCCATTGTCCTTATCCCTCTCCACACACCTAACCAAAACCTCCACTGTCCTTATCTCTCTCTTCACACCTAACCATAACCTCCACTGTCCTTATCCCTCTCTTCACACCTAACCATAACCTCCACTTTCCTTATCTCTCTCTACGCATCCAACCATAACCTCCACTGTCCTTATCCCTATCTTCACACCTAACCATAACCTCCACTGTCCTTATCCCTCTCTTCACACCTAACCATAACCTCCACTGTCCTTATCTCTCTCTTCACACCTAACCATAACCTTCACTGTCCTTATCTCTCTCTTCACACCTAACCATAACCTCCACTGTCCTTATCCCTCTCTTCACACCTAAACATAACCTCCACTGTCCTTATCTCTCTCTTCACACCTAACCATAACCTCCTCTGTCCTTATCTCTCTCTTCACACCTAACCATAACCTCCATTGTCCTTATCCCTCTCCACACACCTAACCATAACCTCCACTATCCTTATCTCTCTCTTCACACCTAACCATAACCTCCACTGTCCTTATCTCTCTCTTCACACCTAACCATAACCTCCTCTGTCCTTATCTCTCTCTTCACACCTAACCATAACCTCCATTGTCCTTATCCCTCTCCACACACCTAACCATAACCTCCACTATCCTTATCTCTCTCTTCACACCTAACCATAACCTCCTCTGTCCTTATCTCTCTCTTCACACCTAACCATAACCTCCATTGTCCTTATCCCTCTCCACACACCTAACCATAACCTCCACTATCCTTATCTCTCTCTTCACACCTAAACATAACCTCCACTGTCCTTATCTCTCTCTTCACACCTAACCATAACCTCCACTGTCCTTATCTCTCTCTTCACACCTAACCATAATCTCCACTGTCCTTATCTCTCTCTTCACACCTAACCATAACCTTCACTGTCCTTATCTCTCTCTTCACACCTAACCATAACCTCCACTGTCCTTATCTCTCTCCACACAACTAACCATAACCTCCACTGTCCTTATCCCTCTCTACACTGCTAACCCTAACCTCCACTGTCCTTATCTCTCTCTTCACACCTAACCATAACCTCCACTGCCCTTATCTCTCTCTTCACACCTAACCATAACCGCCACTGTCCTTATCCCTCTCTTCATATCTAATCATAACCTCCACTGTCTTTATCCCTCTCTTCACACCTAACCATAACCTCCACTGTCCTTATCTCTCTCTTCACATCTAATCATAACCTCCACTGTCCTTATCTCTCTCCACACAACTAATCATAACCTCCACTGTCCTTATCTCTCTCTACGCACCTAACCATAACCTCCACTGTCCTTTTCCCTCTCTTCAAACCTAACCATAACCTCCACTGTCCTTATCCCTCTCTTCACACCTATCCATAACCTCCACTGTCCTTATCCCTCTCTTCACACCTAATCATAACCTCCACTGTCCTTATTCCTCTCCAAACACCTAACCATAACCGCCACTGTCCTTATCCCTCTCTTCACACCTAACCATAACCTCCACTGTCCTTATCCCTCTCTTCATATCTAATCATAACCTCCACTGTCTTTATCCCTCTCTTCACACCTAGGGGGTCATTCCGAGTTGTTCGCTCGCTAGCTGCTTTTACCAGCATTGCACACGCTAGGCCGCCGCCCTCTGGGAGTGTATTTTAGCATAGCAGAATTGCGAACGAAAGATTAGCAGAATTGCGAATAGAAAATTCTTAGCAGTTTCTGAGTAGCTCGAGACTTACTCCTACACTGCGATCAGCTCAGGCCGTTTCTTTCCTGGTTTGACGTCACAAACACGCCCTGCGTTCGGCCAGCCACTCCCCCATTTTTCCAGACACTCCCGCGTTTTTCCCTGACACGCCTGCGTTTTTTAGCCAACGCCGGGAAAACGCTCAGTTACCTCCCAGAAACGCCCCTTTCCTGTCAATCATTTACCGAACACCAGTGCGACTGAAAAGCGCCACAGACGCTACAGCAAAACAGCTAAGTTTTTAGTAAAATAAATAAGCGCATGCGCTCTGCGTACCTTGGGGGTCATTCCGAGTTGTTCGCTTGTTGCCGATTTTCGCTATAGTGAGATTATCCGCTATCTGCGCATGCGCAATGTTTGCAGAGCGCATGCGCTTAGTTATTTTATACAAAAGTTAGGTATTTTACTCACGGCATTACAAAGTTTTTTCATCGCTGTGGTGATCGTAGTGTGATTGACAGGAAGTGGGTGTTTCTGGGCGGAAACTGCCCGTTTTATGGGAGTGTGCGGAAAAACGCAGGCGTTCGAGTTCCAAAACGCAGGAGTGTCTGGAGAAACAGGAGAGTGGCTGGGCGAACGCTGGGTGTGTTTGTGACGTCAAACCAGGAACGAAAAGGACTGAGCTGGTCGCAATGGCTGAGTAAGTCTGGAGCTACTCAGAAACTGCGCGGTAATCGTTACGAGAAACTTAGCGAAGCTTTCGTTCGCAATTCTGCTATGCTAAGATACACTCCCAGTAGGCGGTGGCTTAGCGTATGCAATGCTGCTAAAAGCAGCTAGCGAGCGAACAACTCAGAATGACCACCCTTGTGCATGCGCAGTTAGTGGCTAATCGCAGTATAGCGAAAATCTGCAACGAGCGAACAACTCGAAATGACCCCCCTAATCATAACCTCCACTGTCCTTATCCCTCTCTACACACCTAACCATAACCCCTTATTGTCCTTATCCTTCTCTAGATACATAAATATAAACTCCATCATCCCTAAATATCTCGACAACCTCCACTGTACCTAACTCTTTCTACACTCCTAACCATAATTTATACTATCCCTAACTCTAACTGCAATCCTATTCAGAAACGTCACTGTCACAAAATCTCTCTACACTTCTAACTATAACCTCTACTGTCCCTAATTCGTATATGAGAACACCAGTGATATCAAAGCAAGTTTGAAGAGTAACTGTCATGCTTTGCTTTGCTGTGTGAACTTTTTGACCCAAGTGAGTAGGTTTTCAGTTCACCTACATACAGTATGTTACATTTTTGTAATTAAAATTGTATTTAAACGTATATACCGCTAATGGTAATCATGTAATTGCATGGTATTCTTAGTGTTTCTACTTTTATTTATTACCAGTTATTATATGGGTTGGGAATGGTATTCCGGTGGTCAGCATACCAATGCTGGGATCCCATCCGCCAGAATGCCGGTGGGGGGAGAGCGCAACGAAGCCCCAAGTGGGAATATCCCGTGTAAGTTGGCATTCCGGCTGTCGGCATTTCTACCTGATGGGATTCCGGCGTCGGTATATTGAATGCTGGGATCCTGCCTGCCGGCAATGTGACCACATCTTTTTTATATAGCTCACACATATTCCGCAGCGCTGTACAGACTGTCAGGTGTGGCGCCTTTCAATTTGTTTCATCCCACTTCATACTGGTATTTATGAATAGATAGATAGATAGATAGATAGATAGATAGATAGATAGATAGATAGATAGATAGAGATGAGCGATAGATGGATAGATAGATAGATAGACAGACAGACAGACAGACAGACAGACAGACAGACAGACAGACAGACAGACAGACAGATAGATAGATATAGATAGATAGATAGATAGATAGATAGATAGATAGATTGACAGATAGATAGAGATGAGTGAGATAGATAGATAGATAGATAGATAGATTGACAGATAGATAGAGATGAGTGAGATAGATAGATAGATAGATAGATAGATAGATAGATAGATAGAGCGATAGATAGATAGATAGATAGATAGATAGATAGATAGATAGATAGATAGAGCGATAGATAGATAGATAGATAGATAGATAGATAGATAGATAGATAGATAGAGCGATAGATAGATAGACAGACAGACAGACAGACAGACAGACAGACAGACAGACAGATAGATAGATAGATAGATAGATAGATAGATAGAGAGAGAGATAGATAGATAGATAGATAGATAGATAGATAGATAGATAGATTGAGCGATAGATAGATAGATAGATAGATAGATAGATAGATAGATAGATAGATAGATAGATAGATAGATAGATAGATAGATAGATAACACACTGCTTCATATTTTTATGCAACTATAATGTAATTACAAACGCAACATTAAATGTGAACATTGATTAAAAATTATAATAAAAAAACGTTGTGGTAAAATTCCTGATTCATTGGCCGTGACAAAAACTCAAGAGAAAAGTTATATTCTAGTCTTGAGTTGCTTCGTCCCATGTAAACTAATAAACCACAGTTAGGCCGCATATTCCATGATGAATTTCTAATGAAAAGTAATTGACATTTAAAATGCATAGGTTTGTTTGTCGCTGGAAAGCCTTGGCTATTGTTTATGATACAGAAATGCCACTTTATTACAGCATTGCGCTTGGGGTGGGTGTTTGAAATATTCAGGGTTCTTTTTTCTGCTCCATTAGAATCTAGCAAATGGAAGTAGCCTTCATAACGCTGACAGAGGGTCAATTCAAAACAATAACAAGTGACAATGCATAAGTCACCTCTTTCCCTTAGTACCGACAGTACGTGTATGTGACTGGTCTAGTGTCTATAGGGAAGTACGTGGTCTTGCTCAGGGCAGTGATCTGCGGTGGGGTGAGGCAGGTGTGATGTGCGGTGGGGTGAGGCAGGTGTGATGTGCGGTGGGGTGAGGCAGGTGTGATGTGCGGTGGGGTGAGGCAGGTGTGATGTGCGGTGTTGTGAGGCAGGTGTGATGTGCGGTGGGGTGAGGCAGGTGTGATGTGCGGTGGGGTGAGGCAGGTGTGATGTGCGGTGGGGTGAGGCAGGTGTGATGTGCGGTGAGGTGAGGCAGGTGTGATGTGCTTTGGGGTGAGGCAGGTGTGATGTGCGGTGGGGTGAGGCAGGTGTGATGTGCGGTGGGGTGAGGCAGGTGTGATGTGCGGTGGGGTGAGGCAGGTGTGATGTGCGGTGGGGTGAGGCAGGTGTGATGTGCTTTGGGGTGAGGCAGGTGTGATGTGCGGTGGGGTGAGGCAGGTGTGATGTGCCGTGGGGTGAGGCAGGTGTGATGTGCCGTGGGGTGAGGCAGGAACTCTATTCCTGAACCTTTTACTAAATATGAGATAATGAAGAACTGGGGGGTAGATTTATTAAAATGTCGTTTTCATTCCTTATATGCAGGGACCCGCTTCACCGCATTATCGTGCATTTACTAAGGCTGCTGACTTCGTTATGGGAGTGCGTTATCTCACCCTTCTGTTGATACGCGTCCTCCCATAATGTCCATTTCCCTCGGCCGCAGTTATTACTTCAACGCCTGCGCCGTACATTCACTCCCAGCGTACCCTGCGTTTTGCTGGACGCAACAATCCCATGCCTCTCTTACACCACAATCCCATGCCTCTCTTACACAACAATCCCATGCCTCTCTTACACAACAATCCCATGCCTCTCTTACACAACAATCCCATGCCTCTCTTACACCACAATCCCATGCCTCTCTAACACCACAATCCCATGCCTCTCTTACACCACAATCCTATGCCTCTCTTACACCACAATCCCATGCCTATCTTACACCGGAATCCCATGCCTCTCTTACACCACAATCCCATGCCTCTCTTACACAACAATCCCATGCCTCTCTTACACAACAATCCCATGCCTTTCTTACACCACAATCCCATGCCTCTCTTACACCGGAATCCCATGCCTCTCTTACACCACAATCCCATGCCTCTCTTACACCACAATCCCATGCCTCTCTTACACCCTAATACCATGCCTCTCTTACATCACAATCCTATGCCACTCTTACACCACAATCCCATGCCTCTCTTACACCACAATCCCATGCCTCTCTTACACAACAATTTAATGCCTCTCTTACACCACAATCCCATGCCTCTCTTACACCGGAATCCCATGCCTCTCTTACACCACAATCCCATGCCTCTCTTACACCACAATCCCATGCCTCTCTTACACAACAATTTAATGCCTCTCTTACACCACAATCCCATGCCTTTCTTACACCACAATCCCATGTCTCTCTTACACAACAATCCCATGCCTCTCTTACACCACAATCCCTTGCCTCTCTTACACCACAATCCCATGCCTCTCTTACACCACAATCCCATGCCTCTCTTACACCACAATCTCATGCCTCTCTTCCACCACAATCCCATGCCTCTCTAACACCACAATCCCATGCCTCTCTTACACCACAATCCCATGCCTCTCTTACACCACAATCCCATGCCTCTCTTACACCACAATCCCATGCCTCTCTTACACCACAATCCCATGCCTCTCTAACACCGGAATCCCATGCCTCTCTTACACAACAATCCCATGCCTCTCTAACACCAGAATCCCATGCCTCTCTTACACAACAATCCCATGCCTCTCTAACAACACAATCCCATGCCTCTCTTACACCACAATCCCATGCCTCTCTTACACCACAATCCCATGCCTCTTACACCACAATCCCACGCCTCTCTTACACAACAATCCCATGCCTCTCTTACACCACAATCCCATGCATCTCTTACACAAAAATCCCATGCATCTCATACACAACAATCTCATGCCTCTCTTCCACCACAATCCCATGCCTCTCTAACACCACAATCCCATGCCTTTCTTACACCACAATCCCATGCCTCTTTTACACCACAATCCCATGCCTCTCTTACACCACAATCCCATGCCTCTCTTACATCACAATCCCATGCCTCTCTTACACCACAATCCCATGTCTCTCTTACACAACAATCCCATGCCTCTTTTACACCACAATCCCATGCCTCTCTTACACCACAATCCCATGCCTCTCTTACACCACAATCCCATGCCTCTCTTACACAACAATTTAATGCCTCTCTTACACCACAATCCCATGCCTCTCTTACACCACAATCCCATGCCTCTCTTACACAACAATTTAATGCCGCTCTTACACCACTATACCATGTCTCTCTTACACAACAATCCCATGCCTCTCTTACACCACAATCCCATGCCTCTCCTACACCACAATCCCATGCCCCTCTTACACCACAATCCCATGCCTCTCTTACACCACAATCTCATGCCTCTCTTCCACCACAATCCCATGCCTCTCTAACACCACAATCCCATGCCTCTCTTACACCACAATCCCATGCCTCTCTTACACCACAATCCCATGCCTCTCTTACACCCTAATACCATGCCTCTCTTACATCACAATCCTATGCCACTCTTACACCACAATCCCATGCCTCTCTTACACCACAATCCCATGCATCTCTTACACCACATTCCCATGCCTCTCTTACACAACAATCCCATGCCTCTCTAACACCGGAATCCCATGCCTCTCTTACACAACAATCCCATGCCTCTCTAACACCACAATCCCTGCCTCTCTTACACCATAATCCCATGCCTCTCTTACACCACAATCCCATGCCTCTCTTACACAACAATCCCATGCCCCTCTTACACCAAAATCCCATGCCTCTTACACCACAATCCCACGCCTCTCTTACACAACAATCCCATGCCTCTCTTACACCACAATCCCATGAATCTCTTACACAACAATCCCCTGCATCTCTTACACAACAATCCCATGCCTCTCTTCCACCACAATCCCATGCCTCTCTAACACCACAATCCCATGCCTCTCTTACACCACAATCCCATGCCTCTCTTATGCCTCTCTTACATCACAATCCCATGCCTCTCTTACACCACAATCCCATGCCTCTCTTACACCACAATCCCATGCCTCTCTTACACCACAATCCCATGTCTCTCTTACACAACAATCCCATGCCTTTCTTACACCACAATCCCATGCCTCTCTTACACCACAATCCCATGCCTCTCTTACACAACAATCCCATGCCTCTCTTACACCGCAATCCCATGCATCTCTTACATCACAATCCCATGCCTCTCTTACACAACAATCCCATGCCTCTCTTACTAGAGATGAGCGCCTGAAATTTTTCGGGTTTTGTGTTTTGGTTTTGGGTTCGGTTCCGCGGCCGTGTTTTGGGTTCGAACGCGTTTTGGCAAAACCTCACCGAATTATTTTTGTCGGATTCGGGTGTGTTTTGGATTCGGGTGTTTTTTTCCAAAAACACTAAAAAACAGCTTAAATCATAGAATTTGGGGGTCATTTTGATCCCAAAGTATTATTAACCTCAAAAACCATAATTTACACTCATTTTCAGTCTATTCTGAATACCTCACACCTCACAATATTATTTTTAGTCCTAAAGTTTGCACCGAGGTCGCTGTGTGAGTAAGATAAGCGACCCTAGTGGCCGACACAAACACCGGGCCCATCTAGGAGTGGCACTGCAGTGTCACGCAGGATGTCCCTTCCAAAAAACCCTCCCCAAACAGCACATGACGCAAAGAAAAAAAGAGGCGCAATGAGGTAGCTGTGTGAGTAAGATTAGCGACCCTAGTGGCCGACACAAACACCGGGCCCATCTAGGAGTGGCACTGCAGTGTCACGCAGGATGGCCCTTCCAAAAAACCCTCCCCAAACAGCACATGACGCAAAGAAAAAAAGAGGCGCAATGAGGTAGCTGACTGTGTGAGTAAGATTAGCGACCCTAGTGGCCGACACAAACACCGGGCCCATCTAGGAGTGGCACTGCAGTATGTATGTATAAAGAAAGAAAAAAAAACCACGGTTAGGTGGTATATACAATTATGGACGGGCTGCCGAGTGCCGACACAGAGGTAGCCACAGCCGTGAACTACCGCACTGTACTGTGTCTGCTGCTAATATATAGACTGGTTGATAAAGAGATAGTATACTCGTAACTAGTATGTATGTATAAAGAAAGAAAAAAAAACCACGGTTAGGTCACTGGTATATACAATTATGGACGGGCTGCCGAGTGCCGACACAGAGGTAGCCACAGCCGTGAACTACCGCACTGTACACTGGTTGATAAAGAGATAGTAGTATACTCGTAACAACTAGTATGACGACGGTATAAAGAATGAAAAAAAAACCACGGTTAGGTGGTATATAATACAATTATGGTTGGACGGACTGCCTGCCGAGTGCCGACACAGAGGTAGCCACAGCCGTGAACTACCGCACTGTACACTGGTTGATAAAGAGATAGTAGTATACTCGTAACAACTAGTATGACGACGGTATAAAGAACGAAAAAAAAACCACGGTTAGGTGGTATATATTATAATACAATTATGGATGGACGGACTGCCTGCCGAGTTCCGACACAGAGGTAGCCACAGCCGTGAACTACCGCACTGTACACTGGTTGATAAAGAGATAGTAGTATACTCGTAACAACTAGTATGACGACGGTATAAAGAACGAAAAAAAAACCACGGTTAGGTGGTATATATTATAATACAATTATGGATGGACGGACTGCCTGCCGAGTTCCGACACAGAGGTAGCCACAGCCGTGAACTACCGCACTGTACACTGGTTGATAAAGAGATAGTAGTATACTCGTAACAACTAGTATGACTGACTATGACGGTATAAAGAATGAAAAAAAAACCACGGTTAGGTGGTATATATTATAATAATACAATTATGGATGGACGGACTGCCTGCCGAGTTCCGACACAGAGGTAGCCACAGCCGTGAACTACCGCACTGTACACTGGTTGATAAAGAGATAGTAGTATACTCGTAACAACTAGTATGACTGACTATGACGGTATAAAGAATGAAAAAAAAACCACGGTTAGGTGGTATATATTATAATACAATTATGGATGGACGGACTGCCTGCCGACTGCCGACACAGAGGTAGCCACAGCCGTGAACTACCGCACTGTACACTGGTTGATAAAGAGATAGTAGTATACTCGTAACAACTAGTATGACACTATGACGGTATAAAGAATGAAAAAAAAACCACGGTTAGGTGGTATATATTATAATACAATTATGGATGGACGGACTGCCTGCCGACTGCCGACACAGAGGTAGCCACAGCCGTGAACTACCGCACTGTACACTGGTTGATAAAGAGATAGTAGTATACTCGTAACAACTAGTATGACTGACTATGACGGTATAAAGAATGAAAAAAAAAACACGGTTAGGTGGTATATATTATAATAATACAATTATGGATGGACGGACTGCCTGCCGAGTTCCGACACAGAGGTAGCCACAGCCGTGAACTACCGCACTGTACACTGGTTGATAAAGAGATAGTAGTATACTCGTAACAACTAGTATGACTATGACGACGGTATAAAGAAAGAAAAAAAAATACCACGGTTAGGTGGTATATAATTATACAATTATGGATGGACCGACTGCCTGCCGAGTGCCGACTGCCGACACAGAGGTAGCCACAGCCGTGAACTACCGCACTGTACTGTGTCTGCTGCTAATATAGACTGGTTGATAAAGAGATAGTATACAACAATATACTACTATACTGGTGGTCAGGCACTGGTCACCACTAGTCACACTGGCAGTGGCACTCCTGCAGCAAAAGTGTGCACTGTTTAATTTTAAATTAATATAATATTATGTACTCCTGGCTCCTGCTATAACAACCTGCAGTGCTCCCCAGTCTCCCCCACAATTATTATAAGCTTTTATACATTGATGTGCAGCACACTGGGCTGAGCTGAGTGCACACAGACTGAGTCACACTGTGTGACTGCTGTGTATCGTTTTTTTCAGGCAGAGAACGGATATAGCAGAGAACGGATATATTAAATAAAAGTTAACTTAACAACAACTGCACTGGTCACTGTGGTAAACTCTGTCTGCACAATCTCTCTCTCTCTCTCTCTCTTCTAATCTATTCTAATGGAGAGGACGCCAGCCACGTCCTCTCCCTATCAATCTCAATGCACGTGTGAAAATGGCGGCGACGCGCGGCTCCTTATATAGAATCCGAGTCTCGCGAGAATCCGACAGCGTCATGATGACGTTCGGGCGCGCTCGGGTTAACCGAGCAAGGCGGGAAGATCCGAGTCGCTCGGACCCGTGAAAAAAAAAGTGAAGTTCGTGCGGGTTCGGATTCAAAGAAACCGAACCCGCTCATCTCTATCTCTTACACCACAATCCCATGCCTCTCTTACATCACAATACCATGCCTCTCTTACACCACAATCCCATGCCTCTCTTACACCACAATCCCATGCCTCTCTTACACCACAATCCCATGCATCTCTTACATCACAATCCCATGCCTCTCTTACACAACAATTTAATGTCTCTCTTACACCACAATCCCATGCCTCTCATACACAAGGCCATGCCCATTTATAGTAACCCCATGCCTCTCTTACACAACAATCCCATGCCTCTCACACACAAGGCCATGCCCATTTATAGTAATCCCATGCCTCTCTTACACAACAATTCAATGCCTCTCTTACACAACAACCCCTTGCCTCTCTTACACCACAATCCCATGCCTCTCTTACACAATCCCATGCCTCTCTTACACCACAATCCCATGCCTCTCTTACACAACAATTTAATGCCTCTCTTACACAACAATCCCATGCCTCTCTTACACAGCAATCCATGCCTCTCTTACACCACAATCCCATGCCTCTCTTACACCACAATCCCATGCCTCTCTTACACCACAATCCCATGCCTCTCTTACACAACAATTTAATGTCTCTCTTACATCACAATCCCATGCCTCTATTACACAACAATCCCATGCCTCTCTTACACCACAATCCCATGCCTCTCTTACATCACAATCCCATGCCTCTCTTACACCACAATCCCATGCCTCTCTTACACCACAATCCCATGCCTCTCTTACACAACAATTTAATGTCTCTCTTACACCACAATCCCATGCCTCTCATACACAAGGCCATGCCCATTTATAGTAACCCCATGCCTCTCTTACACAACAATCCCATGCCTCTCACACACAAGGCCATGCCCATTTATAGTAAACCCATGCCTCTCTTACACAACAATTCAATGCCTCTCTTACACAACAACCCCTTGCCTCTCTTACACAGCAATCCATGCCTCTCTTACACAATCCCACGCCTCTCTTACACAACATTTTAATGTCTCTCTTACATCACAATCCCATGCCTCTCTTACACAACAATCCCATGCCTCTCTTACACCACAATCCCATGCCTCTCTTACATCACAATCCCATGCCTCTCTTACACCACAATCCCATGCCTCTCTTACACCACAATCCCATGCCTCTCTTACACAACAATTTAATGTCTCTCTTACACCACAATCCCATGCCTCTTATACACAAGGCCATGCCCATTTATAGTAACCCCATGCCTCTTACACAACAATCCCATGCCTCTCACACACAAGGCCATGCCCATTTACAGTAAACCCATGCCTCTCTTACACAACAATTCAATGCATCTCTTACACAACAACCCCTTGCCTCTCTTACACCACAATCCCATGCCTCTCTTACACAACAATCCCATGCCTCTCTTACACCACAATCCCATGCCTCTCTTACACAACAATTTAATGCCGCTCTTGCACAACAATCCCATGCCTCTCTTACACAGCAATCCATGCCTCTCTTACACAACAATCTCATGTCTCTCTTACACAAGGTCATGCCCATTTCTTGCCACCCTATGCCTCTCTTACACCCCAATCCCATGTCTCTCTTACACAACAATCCCATGCCTTTCTTACACCACAATCTCATGCCTCTCTTACACCACAATCTCATGCCTCTCTTACACCACAATCCCACGCCTCTCTTACACAACAATCACATGCCCCTCTGGCTCTTACACAAGGCCATGCCCATTTCTAGCAACCCCATGCCTCTCTTAAAGAAAGCTATACCCATTTCTAACAAACCCGTGCCTCTCTTACAGAAGGTCATGCCCATTTCTAGCAACCTTACAGAAAGTCATGCCCATTTTGGGAGCCGGAATTGTATAGGGACTGATGGCAGATGTGTAAATATTGATCCTGCAGTGAACGCCGCATAAACAAATGTTAAAAATACAATATAGATCTAGCTACAAACAAAAAGCAATTGAACGCAAAATATGCAAATGTCCCTTTAAGAGCAAATCATTGTTCCCTGTGCCAAACCTACAGCCTTGTTTGTTTGTTCCTTACCATGTTCAGAGATGTAGGGAAATTCCCAGTAGATCTGCAAACGATTTGGAGCTGATTAAAACTCACTAATACGGCACTAAAACTTCTAATGCTCGAGGAACCAAAAACGCAATCAAACAAAATAGTTCACTTATCTGAAAACATTGGAAATGGTAACTTTATGTGTTTGGAAACAAGCGCTCTCTTTTTGTCTCCACTGAGCCTGGATTAATCAGAAGTAACAGCTTAGCCTTCGTTAGTTAGCTAATGGAGTTTGATTGCAAGCTTTTAAGACTATTTTGTGGGGTTTAAATCTTCATGGAAGTCTTGGGTTAGGCCCTACAATGTAGCACTTTGATGGATCCCCCCTTCCCACACACACACCATTAACCACAGTATGTTGGACAGCAAGCCGTGAATGCACCTAATCTTATTGGCTGTGGCTCATGTCCAATCAGTTTCCGTTTATGATGCACCTCCGGCCCAGAGATGAATCTCTTGCAGTCCTCTCCTACTAATCACCTCTCCAAGCAAGGGAAATGGGTCTGGTAACAGCTAAACGGACGTCGTTCAATGGATTAGAGTGCGGTTTAGACATGATGGGGGTGGCAGGGGTTGGGGGGGGGTTGGCTTGATATTTTTTTATTTTGTTTCACATTTTTGGCAATATGAAAGACAGTGAAACTAAACTGTGAGCTGTGAGCACTGGTAAACTGCAAAACGAAAATGTATGTATTCCTCCTATTTCTGATTGTAGCATCACATATTGGCCCTCATTCCGAGTTGTTCGCTCGCAAGCCGCTTTTCGCAGCAGTACACGCGCTAAGACGCCGCCCTCTGTGAGTGTATCTTAGCTTAGCAGAATTGCGAACGAAGTATTCGCAATATTGCGAAAAGATTTTAATGTGCTGTTTCTGAGTAGCTCGAGATTTACTCTTCCAGTGCGATCAGTTCAGTGCTTGTCGTTCCTGGTTTGACGTCACAAACACACCCAGCGTTCACCCAGACACTCCCCCGTTTCCGGCAGCGTTTTTTCACACACACCCATAAAACGGCCAGTTTCCGCCCAGAAACACCCACTTCCTGTCAATCACACTCCGATCACCAGAACGAAGAAAAAACCTTGTAATGCCGTGAGTAAAATACCAAACTTCTTAGCAAATTTACTTGGCGCACTCGCAGTGCGAACATTGCGCATGCGCAATTAGCGGAAAATCGCTGCGAAGCGAAGAAAATTACCGAGCGAACAACTCGGAGTGAGGGCCATTGTTTATCAAACAGTCCGCTAAGCTCTTGTAAAAGATACTGCGCTAATATCAAATGCAAATAATATGCTGCAAGTATTGCAAATGTCAGATCACCTTACTTTTTATACAACTCTGATCAACTAGCTCCAATTAACGTCAATCTGTCGCAAATCTCATTAAATACATTTATACGTTCTACCCCTAAAGCTACAGGGTGATTTTTTTTCTTTAAATAATACACTTAAATCTATTTCTTTCCTCTCATTTGCATAGAGACAACATATTGCTTGTTTACACATCGGAGGCAACGATAAGTCATTAGAATGCAGCCTTTTACTTCTCTAGAAAACAGTGCCTCATCAATATTACTCTTGCTGTGCCTTATGGATATTACTCATGCAGTGCCTCATCAATATTAGTTGGGCTGTGCCTTATGGATATTAGCTGTGCAGTGACTCATTAATATTAGTCGGGCAGTGCCTCGTTAATATTAGTCAGGCAGTGCCTCATAAATATTATTTGGCAAATACAGTACCTCATGAATATTAGTTGGGCTTTGTCTTATGAATATAAGTCATGCAGTGCCTTATGAATATTAATTGTGCAGCGCCTCATGCATATTAGTTTGGCAGTGCCACATGCACAGTGGCGTAACAAGAGTGGGGCGAGCGGGGCAGGTGCCCTGGGTACCGTCACATGCATGGTGGAGGGGATGCCACTACTATGATTGGTCACTGTAACAAAAAAGAGGTGGTCTGGACGGAGAAGAGTGGGGCCCCTCCGTCCCCTTCCCTTGCAGAGTTCGGCAGTGGGCGGTGTGCATTCTTCACCTGGAGTGTGGTGGCCTTTAAGCTGTTTTACATGGCCGCCGTCCATCCAGGACTTCCATGGTGTCATATTTTCAGGCGCTTTTCAGGCGCTCTCATCGCTCCTCCTCCACCATCAGACTGCCTTCTAATGGCTAATATTAGCAGGTACAAGGGGGCAAGGCAATGATGTGACATGCGCGATTGGCAAGCTGTGGCCATCTTGGTTTTCAAAAATGTTCCAGCGCCCATCTTTTAAAAAGCCAAGATGGTTACTGTGAGCCATCCGGGGTTCCCCACATCATTGCCTGGCTAATACTAGCCAGCGCGAGGCGGGGGAAGCAGTACGACAGCGGAGGAGGAGCCATGAAGAGCGCCTGAAGATAGAAGACGGCGTGGAAGTTCTAGAAGGGTAGCAGCCATGTAATAGAGCTTAAAGACCGCCTTTCCCGGGTGAAGAATGTAGACACTGTGGAAGTCCTGGATGGGCAGCGGCTATGTAACAGAGCTAAAAGTATGCCGCAGCCCAGGTGAAGATGCTGTATAAAAAATTATTAAAACATTTGGTGTCCGGTCTTTATTTTTAAGTTTCTTTTACAGGGGGCTATAAATGCTAGAGGGCTCTTAATGCCCCACCTGGTAGTACTTGTGGTTCTCCAAGTACCAGCCTGCGAGAGAGGCTTGCTGGGACTTTAGTCCTCCTGTAAAAGTAAATATTATAATATTATCTCACTAATGGACTACTAACCCCTCCCCTCTCTTTCCTCCCCCTCTGTCTATAGTGTGTGTGTGTGTGTGTGTGTGTGTGTGTGTGTGTGTGTGTGTGTGTGTGTGTGTGTGTGTGTGTGTGGGTGTGTGTGTGTGTGTGTGTGTGTGTTGTGAGGAGAGTGACGTTTTTAATTTTGACCTGGGAGCCAATAGCCCTAGTTTTGCTTCTGCACATGAATATTTGACAGTGCCTAATGAATATCAGTCAAACAGTGCCACATGACTATTAGTCGTGCATGCCTCAGGAATATTAGTCAGTGCTTTAGGAATATTAGTCAGTGCCTCGGAAATATTAGTCAGTGCCTCAGGAATATTAGTCAGGCATGCCTTTGGAATATTAGTCACTGCCTCAGGAATATTAGTCAGTGCCTCAGGAATATTAGTCAGGCATGCCTTAGGAATATTAGTCAGGCATGCCTCAGGAATCTTAGTCAGTGCCTCACGAATATTACGTAGGCAATACCTCAGGAATATTATTCAGTGCCTCATGAATATTAGGTAGGCAATACCTCAGGAATATTAGTCAGTGCCTCATGAATATTAGGTAGGAAATAGCTCTGGATTATTAGTCAGTGCCTCATGAATATTACGTAGACAATACCTCAGGAATATTAGTCAGTGCCTCACGAATATTACGTAGGCAATACCTCAGGAATATTATTCAGTGCCTCATGAATATTAGGTAGGCAATACCTCAGGAATATTAGTCAGTGCCTCATGAATATTAGGTAGGAAATAGCTCTGGATTATTAGTCAGTGCCTCATGAATATTACGTAGACAATACCTCAGGAATATTAGTCAGTGCCTCACGAATATTAGGTAGGCAATACCTCAGGAATATTAGTCAGTGCCTCATGAATATTACGTATTCAATACCTCAGGAATATTAGTTAGTGCCTCATGAATATTACATAGGCAATACCTCAGGAATATTAGTTAGTGCCTCATGAATATTATGTAGGCAATGCCTCAGGAATATTTGACAGTGCCTCACAAATATTAGGTAGGCAATACCTCAGGAATATTCGTCAGTGCCTCACGAATATTAGGTAGGCAATATCTCAGGAATATTAGTCAGTGCCTCACGAATATTAGGTAGGCAATACCTCAGGAATATTCATCAGTGCCTCATGAATATTATGTAGGCAATACCTCAGGAATATTAGTCAGTACCTCACGAATATTAGGTAGGCAATACCTCAGGAATATTAGTCAGTGCCTCATGAATATTATGTAGGCAATACCTCAGGAATATTAGTCAGTTCCACTTGGAGACGGAACGCAGTTCCGCCTCCTCCGCCTCACCTAACCCGCTGTGTGCCGCCGCTGGAAGATGCCAGGCGCCCGCTGAGGTTGTGTTACCAGCGGCTCCCGGCTCTCTCTCCACAGCGGAAGCCGGTGGCAGGAGCTCAGTACTGAGCTCCGGCTCCCGGCTCTGTCAGTGTGCGCTATGGGAGATATGTTATAATGTCTCTCCCATAGTGCCGAGGAACGGGCTCCCAGAGGACTGCAGCGGTCGGACGCGGGAGCGGGGCTTGGTGAGTATGGTGTATTTTGTTTTTTCTTTTGTATAGTGGCATCTACTAGGGGAAAACTACTGGGGCAAACTACTGGGGGGCATTACTACTGAGGGGCATCTACTGGGGGGCAAACTACTGGGAGGCACCTACTGGGGGACATTACTACTGGGGGGCATCTACTGGGGGCAAACCACTGGGAAACATTACTACTGGGGGGCATCAACTGGGGGCAAACTATTGGAGGCCATTATTACTGGGGGCAAGCTACAAGGGGGCTAACTACTGGGGGCATTACTAACGGGGGCTGACTACTGGGGGCAAACTACAGGAGGGCATTACTACTGGGGGCAAACTACAGGAGGGCATTACTACTGGGGGCAAACTACAGGATGGTATTCCTACTTGGGGGCAGTGTCGAACTGGTGCATGAAGGGCCCACCGGGGAATTGCAGTGGTAGGGGCCCATTCCTAGAGGCTTGTCTAACCATTAGTGTATGGTCTTGGCCCCTTGATAAATAATATATATGGTAAATACTGCTAATTCATGCATGATAATGTACCAGATTAATAACAATAATGCACTGTAGAAAATACACCATAGTCCTGTGCAGTATAATGTAACATATGAATAATGTATAATTGAGAGGCTGGGCCCCCGGGCAGTGGGGCCCACCGGTGGTTTCCCCTGTACCCCTATGGGCCAGTCCAAGCCTGCTTGGGGGCATTACTACAGGGTGGCTAAACTACTGGGTGCATAACTACAGGGGTTAAACTACTGGGGACATTACTACTGGGGGCTAAACTACATGGGTTAAACTACTGGGGGCTAAACTAAAAGGGGGCAAACCAGGGGCGTATCTAGAGAGGAAGGACCCGTGTGCAGTCTTCGGGTGTGGGCCCCCTCCTCTCCCGTCCCGTAGCCGGCAGCAGTGGGGTTAGTGCTCTGTCTGAGCACTAAAGACTCTGGTACAGTGCCAGAGTCTACAGCGCATGTGCAATTCTTCGAAAAAATGGCGCGACGGCCATTTTTACGAAGACATGCACATGTGCTGTAGACTCTGGCACTGTGCCAGAGTCTTTAGCACTCAGAGAGAGCACTAACCGCACTGCTGCCGGCTACGGGATGGGAGAGGAGGGGACTCACACCCGGACACCAGAAAGGTAAGTATCTAGAAGAAATGGGTGGTGTGTGCGGTGTGGGCCCCCTCTGGACCCAGGGGCCCATGTGCACCACACACACTGTAGATACGCCAGTGGGGCAAACTCCCTCAGCACCGGCGTCAACCAGTGAGCCACTGTTATGACTCTGTCATCTACATCTTGGTCTGTGCAGTACTGTGGCTCACCAGTAGGGGCTGCCGCTTGGACTCAGCTCTCTTATTCTGGACTGATGGCGAACTTACCTGTGAGGAGCAAACCTCGGCCACATCAGCAGCACCTGTTCATCAGATCTATTATTCCACTCTCTAACACAGTCTGTTGCTGGTCATTGTAGTTCCCTGTGTGTTGCAAGTGGCTCTATTTATATTGTTGAGTGTTCGGGTTCTGGCCGTGTGGCTTTGTCTCCTGGATACAATATCTATGTCTGCCTGCTGCTGATCTCTGCCTGGATTCTCTATTTTGTCTGTTTGTAGCCTGCCTTTAATCTATGCGTGGAACTTGGACTATGCATGTTTCCTGCCTGCTCAAGAACCATGATTGTAGTTTCCTGCTTCTTCTGCCTGCTATGCCATAGACTGTTATCCACAGTTTGTTTTTGTGGTCTCCAGCCATAGGGCTCCGTATTCCTCTATCCTCATGTGTACTGTATATAATTAATATTTACTGTGCACTTTCATGTTCCCGGATAAAGCATTGGTCTTTGCAAATGTTGAACCCTAACATCCACCAATTCCATTTTACATTACATATGTGCAGCTGGTGAAATAGAAAAACTATTTCTAAAATGGCAATCTGGTTTGATATTCTGTTTACTAGTAGTGCTTAAATATGAGCACATTCATTGGAATGAGACCTTAAGTGAAGTATCTGATTAGTCTTTTCAATGTGCCCGGGACATCAAGCTTCCTAAAGCGGTGGCACTTATGGGTTTAAGGTAAATCTAAGCCCTTGCACATTTACACACAATTGAGCGATACTGCAACACGTCTAGAACGTAGGTCATTGTCCTCCTACAGTCTCCGAACCTTCCCCCTTTCCCAAATCTCTCTCATCATGAACAGTAAAACACTATCCTTTGTTCTTCACGTTAGTTGCCTAGGTGTCACCATTGACGTGACCCTCTCCTTCACTCTCTACACAAAGTCCCTATGTCAGGTCTGTTGCTTGGACCTTTGACACATCATCAGGATAAGATTCTGTCTCACCCTTCACTGTTCCAAAACTTTCATCCACTCTTTCGTTATCTGTCGCCATCACTACTGTACCCTCCTTCTTTAATAGAACAAGAAATAAAAAACAAACTGGAACTGCGCTTAACATCCAATTTTAGACATTTATTCACTATCACAATCATTAAAAATATTTATACAATCACCGGCCGGATTTCATATATTGCACAAACAATAAATATACTAATAAGGACCTTCAATGCCTCTATAACACATACTTAGCATACATAAATCCCTTTAAAAACGAAAATTAAGAACTCAGTGCACACATAGTCGTTTCACTGACTATAAAACTGCTCATAGGTGACTCCTATAACTTTGCAGGCGTCCCTGCAATGTATAGAACTTTGTCCAATGTCCGCAAAATATATTTTTATAGCAGCAAAGGGATAATAAAATGTTCTTATGATGCCCCTCTGTCTGCGGGTATACACTGAATACCAGTCATAGATTAATAACCATCCCATAAGCCGTAAGTCAGCAAAGCGATGTTAATGATGCGATTATGGCAAGCTTGTGAATATCCTTCCCTTTAGCACTAGGGTATCAAGGCTGTCTCTGAATGAAAATATGGCTACAATAATACTCTGGTCCGGGAGCGCACTCCCTATTTCCCCTTAGCACTGGGGTCCGGATGTCCGGGTTCCGAGTTGGTTAGTTGGTTTATTAGCTGTCATATCACATATACACACTGAGGGAGCCGCCGACGGCACATCGAGGCGGTGAAACGCGTATGTGGAGGAGTGGATAAGTGAGTTTATAGCCGGCCGGCTAAGTTATTTACAAAGCGACTGATAGGCATACTCTGTATGACGGCTAATTAACCAACTAACCAACTCGGTACCCGGACATCCAGACCCCAGTGCTCAGGGGGAATAGGGAGTGCGCTCCTGGACCAGAGTATTATTGTAGCCATATTATCATTCAGAGACAGCCTTGATACCCTAGTGCTAAAGGGAAGGATAGTCACAAGCTTGCCATAACCGCATCATTAACATCGCTTTGATGATTTACGGCTTATGGGACGGTTATTAATCTATGACTGGTATTCAGTGTAACCCCGCAGACAGAGGGGCATCATAAGAACATTTTATTATCCCTTTGCTGCTATAAAAATATATTTTGCGGACATTAGACAAAGTTCTATACATTGCAGGGACGCCTGCAAAGTTATAGGAGTCACCTATGAGCAGTTTTATAGTCAGTGAAACGACTATGTGTGCACTGAGTTCTTAATTTTCATTTTTAAAGGGATTTATGTATGCTAATAATGTGTTATAGAGGCATTAAAGGTCCTTATTAGTATATTTATTGTTTGTGCAATATATGAAATCCGGCCGGTGATTGTATAAATATTTTTAATGATTGTGCTAGTGAATAAATGTCTATAATTGGATGTTAAGCGCAGTTCCAGTTTGTTTTTTATTTCTTGTTCTATTAAAGTGGTGGCAGAGGAACCAAGCCCCAGGAACGTGCGGCTAACATCCGATTTAAACACTAGCGCCCAATTTTTGTGTTTTCTTTCTTGTACCCTCCTTCTGTCTGGCTTCCTTCTCGACAATCTTTCACCACCTTAATCCTTTATCAACATCAGAGTGAGACAGATTTGACTCTCCTGTTTCTCCCCTTTGCCTCCCAGCTTTGCCAATCTCTACCCTGCCTGCCCATTCCGTAACAAATCAAACTCATCTACCGACCACAGTCTTCCCATCTTCTCCAAGCAGCGAATTACCAGTGCCTCAACTTCCCACTCTTGTTCCACACTGCACCCATAGGATACAATACCCTTCCACACTCAATCACACTCTTCATAAGACTCCAAAGTTTGGAGTGTTCCTTTAAAATCATTTAAGGCTACTAGTTTCCCACATTCCTTTACTCCCACTACTCCAGTTTGCTTCTGACCACATTCTCGTTCCATTTTGATACCTAAAGTACAGTATGTCCTAATTGGATTGGCTCAGCTAGTTAGTGGTGGGATTCACGTCTAGTATGCATATGCCAGGATAGTGTTTAGAGACACCTGGCTCTCTACACACGCTCCTACAATGGGTATATCTGACTGATTGTGTGCGGTAGCAGAGAGTTGGGATGTTCTAAATGTTTTCCAGCATACAGTACATGGACTGGCAGCAGATCCCAACTATACCCAGGTAATCCAGTTACGAGTTTGCCTATGTCTCTTGTCTCAGTCTCATCCCCTCCCATTAGACTGTAAGCTCTCACAAACAGTGCCATAGCTCCTGGTGTCTTCTGTCTGCTCCCACCTCATCCGTGTGTCTTTCTATATTGCCTCATCTTCTGTGTGGCAATTGCTTGTTAAATCCTACCTGTTATGTTCTACGGACAGTATTATGTACAACTTCTTGCTATTCTTCCATGTATATTTTCTGAAAGTCGTGTATTTTACCTTTGATTGTTCTATATTTCATCTGTTGGTCTTCTATGTCTCCACGCTGTTTCTTACTCACTGTATAGTGCTATACAATATTAAGGATAATAGATAATAATATAATACAAACTGTATACAAGGGTGGTTCAGTAAGTGAGGTAACAAGACCTCTCAGGTGTGTAATGTTCTCCATGGTAATGTCATTACCCACCAGGCCAGAGCAGGAAGACCACCGCTTCTCCTAACGCCACATATCAGTCCTACTGTCCCAGCATCAGCTGTAAGATGGGGGGACTGGCGGAAACACGGTCACACATTGAGGTGCGTGGTGTGATCAGATTTCTGTGTATAAAGAGCACACCAGCAGCTGACATTCATCACCGACTTGTCCAGGTGTACGGTGATAACGTCATGTCACGGAAACAGGTTTGGGTTTGGTGCACTGCCTTTGATAATGGCAGGACAGATGCTCAAGATGGGCAGTGATCCGGCCGGCCAAGTACGCACGCAACAGGCAGCGCAACTAACCCAATCCGTGATATGACATTATCACCTTACACCTGGGCAAGATCGCTATGAATTTTAGCTGCTGATGTGCCCTTAATCTGACCACACTGCGCACCTCAGTGTGTGACCATGTCTCCACCACCCCCGCCATCTTACATCTGATGCTGGGACAGTATGGCTGATATGAGGCGCTGTCTAATGTCCATGAGGGGAAGCTGTGGTCTACCTGCTCGGCCTGGTGGGAAATTCAGAATGAAATAGGGAACATTACACACCTGAGAGGTCTTATCACCTTACTTATTGAGCCACCCTCATACAGTACATGTATGGTATGTTATTGGCTGGATCCGCTTCCAGTATTCATATGCTAGGATAGTGTTTAGAGGCACCCAACTCTACACACCATGGTGGTCATTCCGAGTTGATCGCTGGCTAGCAGTTTTTAGCAGCCGTGCAAACGCTATGCCGACGCCCACTGGGAGTGTATTTTAGCTTAGCAGAAGTGCGAACGAAAGAATAGCACAGCGGCTACAAAATAATTTTGTGCAGTTTTAGAGTAGCTCAATACCTACTCAGCACTTGCGATCACTTCAGAGTATTCAGTTCCTGTTTTGACGTCACGAACACGCCCTGCGTTCACCCAGCCACGCCTGCGTTTTTCCTGGCATGCCTGCGCTTTTACGAACACTCCCTGAAAATGGTCAGTTGACACCCAGAAACGCCCACTTCATGTCAATCACTCTGCGGTAAGCAGTGCGACTGAAAAGCTTCGCTAGACCTTGTGTGAAACTACATCATTCGTTGTAATAGTACGACGCGCGTGCGCATTGCGCCGCATACGCATGCGCAGAAGTGCCGATTTTTTTGCCTGATCGCTGTGCAGCGACCGAAAGCAGCTAGCGATCAACTCGGAATGACCACCCATATCCAAAATGCTTGGGACCAGCAGTATTTTGGAATATTTGCATACCATAATCAAATACCTTGGGGAGTGGACCAAAGTCTGAACATAAAATGCATATACAGTATACATTATACACGCAGGCTGAAGGTAATTTTATACAATATGTTTAATCATTTTGTGCATGAAGAATGCAAAGGTGTCACTGTATGAGTGTGTGTGTGTGTGTGTGTGTGTGTGTGTGTGTGTGTGTGTGTGTGTGTGTGTGTGTGAATATATATATATATATATATATATATATACAGTTTGTCCATACATATACACACATAATTTCCTCGTACACACACACACACACACACACACACACACACACACACACACACACACACACACACACACACACACACACACACACGTATTTTACATATTGCTCTGATATCTATGTTACTTTATTCTTTCTTAGAAAGAGATAAAGCCAAATGTCATTCTGAGTCTGCATCAATCAAATTTTAATAGAATTCATTATTTAATAAATATAATCCTCTTATTCTATGCAAGAAAACATCATGAAAAATTCAGAGCACTTCATAGGCTGATAAAGTGTCTACAACGTATTCCCCCCATAAATACTACATTACTATGTGACACTTATTTTCATTCTTCTTGATCTGGTGACGCATATCTCTTTTTATTATTATGTTAATCTATCTATAAACAACATCCCCCCCCCCTCTCCTCCCACTTCTCCCCCCCCCCCCCCCCCCTCCTCCCACCTTCCCCCAGGTCTGTGGAATCTTCATTTTAAATTTATTTATATATATTTTATTTTTAAAGCTCTAATTTTTTTAAAAGGGCGAGCCAGAAAAAAATAAATCTCTTATATAAGACATAATCCGTACATCTGTAGTTTCTCTGTCTGGTGTAGGCACCATATGTTTTTGATTAAAATAATAGTTGAAAAGAACCTGTTCTCAGCGAAAGCATGTGAGCCTTTTATTATTGATGATTTGTAGTTTAAACAGTTTCAGGAGAAAATGTCCAGCGACTTGGGAATTGTACGCACAAGTGCCCATAAATCTCTATTTACGGATTTTTAATGCCACCCACTGGGGACAGGTTGAAAACGGGTGTCCAGTTTGAACAGAACCGTCCCTTTATTTAGTGTCTAGCCCAGACAGTATTTCTTGTCTTTGTACCCCCACCGTTGCTTAAGTACTTCCTAGCTGTGCCATTGGCGGTGTATGCAGCGAAAGTACAACCTGATTGAATGACAGTGGTAACCTACTAATCCAATCAGTGCTAATGACACGCCCCATCCCCCTGTAGAGTCATAAACTTTTCTCCTTGCGCTTGAAATCAATGCAGAGAAGTGCGGATTACCAGCGTAACTTGTACATGGAGGAGGGTGGGGGGAACATCAATTGTAAAAAAAAAAATCAGAATCCCCTTATCTTACCCCTATAATGAAAAAGTGACTGCTGCTATGGGACTTACAGTACATCTCAAAGAAGAGAAAGTCATGCAAATCTAGTCTTTGTGCCTCTGTGAACTGTGCCTCTTACATGTGTCACACCGGTGCCTCTTGTGTGTGTCATGGCGGTGTATGAGAGAGGTGCAAACACACCTCTGCACATTTTCTCCGCATTTTTGTATGAATTAGTGGCAGTGGCCGTGGCTATACTTTGAGCGGATGAAGTGCTAATAAGCATTATCAGTAAGAAGCAAATGGAATAACACCCTTAAGTGGGCGTATTATTATGGAGGCTGGAAGCATTGTTGTTTAACTTAAACCAAGATAGACCCTTTTAGCAAAACATCTCTTGGGCATGGGGACCCCTTTAGTGAACAGTTATTTTGTTTGTAAAGGATGCCACGTGCCTTTATTCTGTCCAAATGTGAAAAAGAGAGAAGGGGAGATGTATCAAGTGTTGGAGAGAGATCAGGTGGAGTAGATTCCCACGCCAAACAGCTTCTGTCATTTCAAAAACTGTGCTAGATAAATGGCAGCTGGGTGCTTATCGGTTGCTCTGGGCAACTACCAGTGGCGTCTCCAGAAGTGGGGCTGCAGCACTGTCCAAAATTCAAATAAGGGAGCCGTACCAACTGCCACCGCAAGCACTGCCGGCCGGGACTCACTGACAGTTGGTGTGGTTCCCCTGTTTGAATTTTGGACTGTGCTGCAGCCCCTGCTCTGCAACTGCCACTGGTAACTACTCCACTTTATCTCTCTCCACATATCCCCTAGTGGCACTGGTAAATTAGTTGGTGTGAGGCTGGATCCTGAGATGGTGTCGGTTCATCAAAAGTGACAGGAGAAAGGCGCTGCAGGAGAATGTCACACTGCAGTACCCGGCTCCTGTCACTGGAGGAGGAGCTACCATTTTGGTGTCACACCCTCCAAGGGTGACACCTGGGTGCCTCCTGCACCTCCCACACTCCCCTAGTGATGCCTCTGCCAGTGACATCATTGAAGCATTTTGTGAAGTTAACCAATATTTATGGGAATACAGTGTCTCACTTAATTAGTTACCAATGCTTCCATTGTTACTCCCAATTATTCTACTGGCTGCTGATTCTGCGGGAATTTAGACTATAAACTCCATAAGAACAATGATAAATACTCTGTGTACAATGATGTGTATATGGTAACAAAGAGATAATAATAATAATAATAATAATAATAATTTTAGATAACAGATAAATTCCAAACTTTCAATTGCAGAAAAGCTCAAGGCTACCAGTGAAGGAAGCAAAAAATAAAAAGAGAAGATCACTGTGAATATCAAAGCACTTTATACAACAAAAACACAAACAGGTAGTAGCTTACACATAAAAATGTACAAATGTGCCACTCCATGAGGCTGGAAGTAGCATAGACTGGAAGAAGTCAACATGCAGAAGTCAATGTCCCAGTGTGTCTATTCTTGATGAAGAACTTGAAGACAATAGCTGGAAATCTGTGACATCAAGGTTTATGCTCCACCCGATCTTCCAGCTCAGTACTGCTCCGCTGCGCAGTGCGTCACATGACATGACATCATTGACAGATACTCCATCTCAGTCTTAATGTGTTTCATGCTATAGCCCCCTCCTAAGACCTCTATGATTGTTCACGTTCCTTCTGACTATACAGACCCTCCTAAAATAGCTCTATGTATCGCCACCATGTTACTTTATAATACATAATAATGTACAATAAAAATACAAATACATCATAATATACAAACAGCAACACATTTACCTAAAAAAAGGTGTAATATCAAAACCACCTCTCAGACCTCCAGGAAACGTAGCCAGGTTCTAGATCCAACTCGGTATAATGTAGTGATCCTCACCAGCAGTTGTTAAGCTAGCATATCAGGTCTACGAACGCAGCCTGTAACGGACTGCCTCCACAATCCTTCTAGCTGTGATTTTAGGTTCGCGATGAGCATACACCTTCATTTCAATTAAATATTTACTTAAATAATAAAATACTCTGGTTCCAGTTTCCTTTTGGTTATTCTGATGTAATATAGATTACACGTACATCAACCAAGGTAAACAAACAGCAAGTGTATTACGACTAGAGGAACCATGTATGTAATCGTACTGTCTCTAAATGGACCATCTTTTTTTTTTTGTATTTTATTTAATGTATTAGTGTAATAAATTTAGATGTCTGACAACTAGTAACATTATTAGTAGGTCTTACTGGATTATCTGAATGTGCAATTTTAGCTAAATTGAAACATTTTAAATTGAAACATTTAAGACAGGCAATAAAATCTCGAGAATTTGATTCATTGAAACAGAATAACAGAACCAAAAATATCCATCTTGATGTATTTATAATGCCCTAATTTAGCATCTATACAAGCTCCCTAAATCAGTATATTTCCCATGTGCTAATAAAGAAAGATGTACAACTTTAAACACTCTATATATCAGTCATATCCTTGGTCAGTGTATTGGAAAACAATTCTAATAATTTAAGAAAGTCTGCCTGGCACAAAAAAAAAAAAAAGTTTTTTATTTAACACTTTAATTCAAGAATAGCAGCTGATTTTCGTTTATTTGTAATGGTTAAACGTAAAAGGGTCCAATGGATATTTAATAGGAACGATATTAAAAAAACCATTGCCAAGCCATCTGTCTCTGATGTAGGTTGATATTTGTAATAATCAGAGATCTTAATGTACGGAGTGTAAGACCCCATTTGTTTGCCTTTTTCCACAGCAGAAAAATAAATCATTGATGTACCTCTGCCGCAGTACAGTATGAGACCGAGGTACATCAGACACAAACCACCTGTCAGTCCAACATACAGAATAGCAAAACTAGGAGCAATCAGGGTCCCCATAGCCGTCCTGGTTGTCTGTAAAAAGAAAACAGAATCAAAAAAAAAATAATTATACTGTAAAATAAAAATGACAGTGTAACAAATAAAATATCTAAAATGTTTAGTAGTAGCATGAAACACATCAATACTGGGGTCATATGATGTCACCCTATGTGACAAAGAAGAAGCGCATATAGTAAGCATTAATTAAGCTACAAAATAGACTGTAACATGTTAGCACCTAAACCTTGATGTCAAGGATTCCCTATCATCGTCTTAATACCTGATTGAAACACATCCGTTCTTCAGTAATAACAGATTATATATATATATATATATATATATATATATATATATACATATATATATATATATATATATGTGTAAAATGTGATTTTTAGCAGCGTATTTATATAATCAGGAATAGCTACTTATTTTCTTTGCCCAAGGACATCACAATGCTCTGATGTGTCCTCTACTTGGATACAATTGTAACCAAGGAGCAACCTTGTGCCATATCTAAGGGCAGTGAAAGGAAGGAACTATTCAGGACATCATCAAGACCAAGTCACAGAAGTTTCTCCAAATCTCACTGTGTTGACGAGCAAGGGAATCAAATCTGTGCTCATCCTCCGGACCCAGAATTACCAGGAGGTTCCACAAAGATGGCAAATTAATGCGCATATTTCCAATAGCTATGTTATAACTTTCACAACATTGAAAGTGATTCTTGCAATTTTTTTTTTTTTACTTTCTATGGACTGATTTGAGCAACCTTAGAGATGAAAACACAACATTTGGTTTAGAGACATTTGCAAGTGTAGAGGAAATGCACTGTATTCTCCTATACAACTTGTGCCACTAGAGTACCATTAATAAGCTCAGTTCCTTTGTTTTGTATTATGATCGCGTTGTGCATGTAATGCCAGAACCTGATGATATTCCACTTGCATGTATAATAATAAGTTTTACCTGCGTATTCCGTCATTGTCTATTTCCTGAACACAGTAAATACATAAATAATGACTACTAATAGGATACTAACATTATCTTCTGTAAATGACAGAAATATAGCACAACAGTGTCTTCATCCCTTACCTATTGTGCATTCTCTAGTTACAGTGTGATCTGTACCTACATATCTGCCATAAAAGAATTACTATCTATCTATCTATCTATCTATCTACAATATCTGTCTATCTATCGCTCATCTTTATCTATATATCTCTCATCTCTATCTATCTATCTATCTATCTATCTATCTATCTACCTATCTACTTATCTACAGTATCTGTCTATCTATCGCTCATCTTTATCTATATATCTCTCATCTCTATCTCTCTCTCATCTCTCTCTCTCTCTCTCCCTCTCTCCCTCTCTATCTATCTATCTATCTATCTATCTATCTATCTATCTATCTATCTATCTATCTATCTATCTATCTCTCATATCTATCTATCTATCTACAATATCTGTCTATCTATCGCTCATCTTTATCTATATATCTCTCATCTCTCTCTCTCTATCTATCTATCTCTCATATCTATCTATCTATCTATCTATCTATCTATCTATCTATCTATCTATCTACAATATCTGTCTATCTATCGCTCATCTTTATCTATATATCTCTCATCTCTATCTATCTCTCATCTCTCTCTCTCTCTCTCTCTATCTCTCATATCTATCTATCTATCTATCTATCTATCTATCTATCTATCTATCTACAATATCTGTCTATCTATCGCTCATCTTTATATATCTCTCGTCTCTATCTATCTCTCATCTCTATCTATCTATCTATCTATCTATCTATCTATCTATCTATCTATCTATCTATCTATCTATCTACTTATCTACAGTATCTGTCTATCTATCGCTCATCTTTATCTATATATCTCTCATCTCTCTCTCTCTATCTATCTATCTCTCATATCTATCTATCTATCTATCTATCTATCTATCTATCTATCTATCTATCTATCTATCTATCTATCATCTATCTATCTATCTATCTATCTACAATATCTGTCTATCTATCGCTCATCTTTATCTATATATCTCTCATCTCTCTCTCACTCTATCTATCTATCTATCTATCTATCTATCTATCTATCTATCTATCTATCTATCTATCTATCTATCTCTCATATCTATCTATCTATCTATCTATCTATCTACAATATCTGTCTATCTATCGCTCATCTTTATCTATATATCTCTCATCTCTATCTCTCATCTCTCTCTCTCACTCTCTCTCTCTCTATCTATCTATCTATCTATCTACAATATCTGTCTATCTATCGCTCATCTTTATCTATATATCTCTCATCTCTATCTATCTCTCTATCTATCTACCTATCTACTTATCTACAGTATCTGTCTATCTATCTATCTATCTATCTATCTACAATATCTGTCTATCTATCGCTCATCTTTATCTATATATCTCTCATCTCTATCTATCTCTCATCTCTATCTATCTATCTACCGATCTACTTATCTACAGTATCTGTCTATCTATCGCTCATCTTTATCTATATGTCTCTCATCTCTATCTATCTCTCATCTCTCTCTCTCTCTCTCTCTCTCTATCTATCTATCTCTCATATCTATCTATCTATCTATCTATCTACAATATCTGTCTATCTATCGCTCATCTTTATCTATATATATCTCATCTCTATCTATCTCTCATCTCTATCTATCTATCTACCGATCTACTTATCTACAGTATCTGTCTATCTATCGCTCATCTTTATCTATATATCTCTCATCTCTCTCTCTCTATCTATCTATCTCTCATATCTATCTATCTATTTATCTATCTACAATATCTGTCTATCTATCGCTCATCTTTATCTATATATCTCTCATCTCTATCTATCTCTCATCTCTCTCTCTCTATCTATCTATCTATCTATCTATCTATCTATCTATTTATCTATCTCTCATATCTATCTATCTATCTATCTATCTATCTATCTATCTATCTATCTATCTATCTATCTATCTATCTACCGATCTACTTATCTACAGTATCTGTCTATCTATCGCTCATCTTTATCTATATATCTCTCATCTCTATCTATCTCTCATCTCTATCTATCTATCTATCTATCTATCTATCTATCTATCTATCTATCTATCTCTCATATCTATCTCTCATATCTATCTATCTATCTATCTATCTACAATATCTGTCTATCTATCGCTCATCTTTATCTATATATCTCTCATCTCTATCTATCTCTCATCTCTATCTACCTATCTACTTATCTACAGTATCTGTCTATCTATCGCTCATCTTTATCTATATATCTCTCATCTCTATCTATCTCTCATCTCTCTCTCTCTATCTATCTATCTCTCATATCTATCTATCTATCTATCTATCTATCTACAATATCTGTCTATCGCTCATCTTTATCTATATATCTCTCATCTCTATCCATCTGTCATCTCTCTCTCTCTCTATCTATCTATCTATCTATCTATCTATCTATCTATCTCTCATCTCTATCTATCTATCTATCTATCTATCTATCTATCTATCTATCTATCAATCTATCTATCTATCGCTCATCTTTATCTATCTCTCATATCTATCTATCTATCTATCTATCTATCTATCTATCTATCTATCTATCTATCTATCTATCTATCTATCACTCATCTTTATCTGTCTTTTTATCATCTATCTATCTATCTATCTATCTATCTATCTATCTATCTATCTATCTATCTATCGCTCATCTTTATCTGTCTGTATATCATCTATCTCTCTATCTATCTCTCTATCTATCTATCTCTCTATCTATCTATCTATCGCTCATCTGTATCTATCTATCTATCTATCTATCTATCTATCAAACATCTATATATCGGATGTGTTCGCTGTCACACTGATGGAGTAATTTAAAATGTGATCAACATATAATTTGAGGTGAATGAGTAGCTTTTGTGTTTCTGCTGGTAGCCAACAGCTTTCATACACCAGCCTTAAAAAAAAAAAGGCCTAGTCAGATCTCAGATGATACGAGTGACCCGAATTACCAGTAACTTAGAAGAAGTGGAACAAAGAATGGACCTTATCCGCTGTTATTACAACACAAAGCCGAGGTTCTAAAAATTCCAAGAGAAGAATTACTAAGGAATTCCACTCATAATAAAACACAAAATAAGATCCCACTGGTAACGGAATATACCGTAGCCAGCTCAGTAATCCCCAAAGCTACTAAGGCAAAATGGCCTGTCAGAAGGAGTGACTGTGAACTACCGGGTTTGCATAATAAAACCCCATTGGTAAGTTATAGAAGAGGGAGAAACCTAGATAAAAAGTGATATTAAACCATTACTGCTATAGGTGCACCTCTTGCGTCACCTGCAGTTACTTGGAGACAGGGTCTACTTATAATCATGCCCATACGGGAAAGAAATACAAAATCTCTCATGTTGTTACTGTCCTACAAAATGTGTAGTCTATGTTATTACGTAGGCTCAGATATTTGGGTCAAACCACAAGAATGTTCAACGAAAGAATGGCTTTATCAGAGGTAGGTATACTTACAAGCCATTAGTTTATGTTATACATGTTACCTGTTGGAAACAGAATCTTACAACGCTTCATTTAATAATAATACACTTCCCGTTGGTCGGGCACCCATCCTTCATAACGCTGTACTGGTGCTATATGGAAATCTTAGGCGAGGCAGATACTACCCCGAACAGGGTTGCTTAATACTAATAAATATATCAGCAGTACATAGGGGCAGTTACCCACAGCAACTCATCTGCCTGAGTAGTACTGATGTGTAACAGTCACTTTTTTACTTTGCACCAAGTTTGATAGATGTCCTCCATGGCTGCTGATAAATTTGGGATTGTAAAATAGAGTTCCATTTAAAAATAACTTCAGCAGGAAAGACTTTTCCTTTACAGAATAGATTTGTTTTAATTATTAGGTGACCTATTTCAGTGTATCCAGGGCAACAATGGACAGAAGACCTAAGGTGTGCACGTTGGAAGACGTCAGCAGGCTATCATTTATACCATGTAATGATGCCTGTATTATGAATAAAATGTTTATAACTGTCTACAAAATATTCTTCATTTTGTTGCGAGAAATATTTTGTTATTTGCTGAAGGAATTTAGCTTTAAGTGTTTTTAGACCGGTGCAGATCACACCACACACAGAAGAATGCATTGGTCATTGCTGCCCCAGCTTAGAGTCTCCATCAACCCTTGATTGTTTGCAAACTATGGTCTATGGTTTTGCCATCGATGGCAAGATCTGATGTTTCTCTGCTATCAATGGTAGAGATGGATTGATATTTTTTCTTCAACACATCGCTTAGCCCCACCCCTTTCCCCGATTATCCTGATTTGGTCACTTGTCCCACAGTAGTGATAACCATCGATGGTTTTCTTGTAATCACTGTAAAGTACTGATGGCACCTTCAATAAGACCATAAATGGTTAACCATTCTATGGACATTCCTACCCCAGTTGCGATCATAGACCAGTGGTTCTCAAACTCGGTCTTCAGGACCCCACTCAGGTCATGTTTTCGAGGTCACCCGGCAGGTACACTGTGTAGCACCAAATGTCACATTTTAAAAATCCACAGTTGACCTGGAAAACATGAACTGTGTGGGGTCCTGAGGACCAAGTTTGAGAACCTGCGTCATAGACTATTAATTCTGCAAAACGCAAATACGCAGAGTGAAATAGTGAAGAGCAGAAGGCAAACATTGTATCACACCTCTAGGTGTTACACTACCAGGCTCAATTTGCTCACCCATACTGCACTCCCATAAGTGGACAGGAGAGACTACAGAGTCCTACAGAGTCATTTGTGGGGACATTATAAAAAGTGATTTATAATGGCCAGGACTTGAAGTGGTGCTCTAATGATTTCTACATGTTTCATTATCAGTTGGGCCTGAATCTGGGGCCCCCATATTTTAAAAAATATGTATTTTAAACAAATAAATAGAAAAATAGACAATTATAAAAAATAAGGAGTAGTTCCAAAAATAAAATTAGCACCAGTTCCCTTCCTATATGAGCACTTTGATTTCCTCTAGAGCAGTGATGGGTAACAGGTGGCCCTTGGGATATTTGTTATAGCTTAGAAAACTTGTCTGAGAGACTTGCTGATCTATTACAGTTAGGTGTCTGTCTCCTTAATGAAACATATTAACTTTACTTGCTATCAAGATGAAAAATAATGGACTACCCTTTGGTAGCTAAAAGTCCAGTGCCCAATTAAGTTGCCTATCACCGCTCTAGAGAGTTTCTACAGCTCGGAAACAGTACTAGATCGCACAATATTTGTCTATTTTCTACACCTGTGTATCATCCAAGGACACACAAGTCACAAATCTGCAAATAAAAATCTCTAATCCTTAATTCACTGGTTCCAATACCAAGACTACTACTATGCAGTAGTCTCTATTCTGAAAAGCCTTAGAAGGGGTGAATGGGATTGAGACTATGAGCCTTCTCCCATTAACCAGTTACAATGATTCATCATCACAAAATACAATTTTAGGGGGATATTTTATAAAAGAGGAAGAATGGAAAATTTGCCTTAATGCCTTTAGGTTCTTTTTCCTTCTCCCGCACTACATAATGCTATATTTCCGGAACTCCAGCCTCTTAATGGTTATATGCTGTTTAACGTCACAGTAAAAGGTCACATTTATAGAAAAGAGGCAGCGTACCTGTATTTTTATTTATTTTTCTCACAACTGAATCTGCGGCCCCATATTTAAAAAAAAAAATGTATTTTAAACAAATAAATAGAAAAATAGACAATTATAAAAATATCTGTTTGTTAAGGAAACATAACGGAATCGACATGTCAAAAGAAAGACTTTTTTACACCATAAATAAAATCTGTTTCATAGAATGTGGTGTAAAATTGTACAGTATTTTCATTATATGCATTGGAATAAACGGTTTCAGAATACAGTACTTACATTCCTCTTTAACGTATGTTGGTTATTTTTAAAAAAATCTTTGATTTAAAAATACTTCAAACCAGGGATTTAGCATACAATTTTCCCTTAATGAATATTAAGGCTAGTGCTTCAAAAAAGCATGGATTTCTATTGATAAATGAAGGCCATAAGGTCTGTACAGTATAGACTAATCTGCAATTTAATAAAATACTGCATAGCCCATTTATCAAGAACTCAACATTACCAGATTGTGGGTGCATCGATGTACCATTTGACAGATGTGTCTCTTACAGTCAATGTATTTAGAATCAATACATCAACAGCAACAGCTGCTTACATCACTAAGTGCTTTTGGTGGTGTCAATAGAGGAAGTTAGGAAAGAATTAGCCGTAGCGGATAATCTAGTTAGATATTATCAGTATCTCCCTGGTCCATTATGAATCTCTGAATTTTAGTACAAAGTCAGAATCTGCCAGGATTTAATATGAAGAGAATCTTTAGATTTCACGACCTCCTGGCCATGGACTACAAACAGCAAAATATATTATTTACAGAATACACTTGTTCTAGACATACAACGGTAATCAACATTTTTACCAATGGAAATTATTAATACAATTAAGCATATTCTTGATGTAAATAGCTACAGTAAGTGGAAAGGAACTTCTACCAATGATCAGTGTGCTGGCTTTCATAAAACAAAACCTTTATGTCAGATGGATGTATATCTATCATGTGAACTTACCACATAAATCTGGTCTCTTCATACATCCACTGTTTGCTGCATTGGTCGCAAGTCCATTAAAAGCAGCCATTCCCTCAGAGCTGTAAGCTCGGAGAACGGAGAGCATATTAACCTGCTTCTCTAAAGAATCGGGAACTGGCGCTTGATCAGATTTCGTAGAGCCTTGCGATGTGTCTTGTTGTAATGAAAGATTTGCATGCCATTGCTTCTCCATCATTTGTGATGTTGGTGAAACCACATTTTCAGAAGACCTAGGGGCAGCTAAATTAGGTAGGGCGTCTTCCACGCCATTTTCTTTGTTCTGTTCATCAGTTGAGTTCATGTTTTCCGGCTCCGTCTCAATGTCCTCATCTTCGTTCTCATCATCATCCTTGCACATTTCCATCTCCTCAGACGAGGTTTCATCAGAGAGATCATCAGTAGCAACTGTGTTCACAGAATCACACTGTAGGACTTGCGAATCATCATCCTGTGGAGACTGAGGGTCGATGTCCATGTTGGAGCAAGAGTTTGCTCCAATGGAACCCGGGTAGACACCAAACTGCTTGTAGAATTCATTTGGGAAATTATTAAATACGGAATCCATATGACTGGACCATGAAGTACCTTTATGATCAGATAAAGTCTCTTTAGCGTTTCCCTGTGGTGGGATTTTTTCAGAAGTCTGCAGCGGACTTATTTTTGAAGACATTATTTCTTTGCCACATTGTACTGAAGAAGAGGAGGCCACAACTTTATTTGCTGCGCCCATGCATTCCCTTAGTTGATCTTTAGCGTGCCCATGACCCCCCATTGTACAATCTTTACGCTTGGCTTTTCCTAGATGGTTAGCTTGGAGATGCAGGGCCATCAGTTCCATGGATGATGTTGTAAACGAACAGAACAAACAGCCATGCCAGGCAATGTTATCTTGGACCGTGATCGATGAACCTGGAAGAGATTGTGCATCTGGCCTTACAGACAAGTCAAGAGGTTCATACTGGGACTTCTCCATTTTCTTATGAGGTGTTTTGTTCTCCACTTTATCATCACAGTTGTCTGACCTGGGAGTTTTTATAGGTGTTGAATCCAGCAGGGCCTTCTCTTTCATTTCTTTTTCTTTCCTTAGAGAACTTAAAACAAAACTGTCCATAACAGCCTGCAAAGACCCCTGGAAATTAACACCATTGCCTACAATATTCTGATATGCTCTTCCAAATTCTGCAATGTTTGGTGCTTTAGAGGAGATCTCAAATTTTTTCAAAGCTTCTGAGGAAACTTCAGAACTAATGCCACTTGACTGGCCCTGACGATCTGCAGAAGAAATCAACCCTGACTGCCACTGCTGTGGCATCATGCCACTTCTGAAATCAATTCCTGGGAGACCTTTAAATGCTCCTCTTAATATGTCAGGTCTCATAAAGATAGAGCTCTTACTTGCCGATTCATCCTTGTGGTCCTGGGTGGCAGGGTGCCCATGGCCATGAATGGGACCAGAGCCATTCTGTCTTTCCCGGTGGTGGCGTTCTAAATGGTACTTGAGAGATGCTGATTGGGTGCCAGCATAGTCACAGTGGGGACACTTGTAAGGCTTCTCACCTATGGGTTAAAAAATATGAAGAATGGTTACATATAAAAGTCTCTTTTTCATTACATTGTAAATCAAAGAGCTTCATGTTGACATCATGTGTTTAAAACTACTTGACACTAATTTGCCGCACATGCTACACATTAATGCATTATTTTACTGTATGCATGCAAATGTGTTTTCCCAAGCACTGACCTATGGGTTTACTTTACTGTAACATACAATTGTATTATCACTACTTATCTAAAACTATGCCTATGCTATAGAGCCACTTATTACAAGCTGCCCATACTGACTTATCGCTGAATAGTTGGATCTGTAGTCTATGTAGCCACATGGTTTAGTGGCCAGACCGGCTGGGTCTCAACGTGAGAGATATTACTGCAGATGGATAAGGCAAAAAGTCAGCAATAACAGTTATAGGTCAGCCGTACTCTTTGCCAGGAAGGAGTGACATACATTATTTTTAGCGCTTGGGGGAGTAACACATAAAAGTCAAATTCAATGAATGGCCATCTTAATAAATGTGGTCTTCAACCATCACTTTTATCTTAATACCATCTGAAATGACAAAAATTAGTTTGAAAGGTGATAGTTCTAATAGCTAATTGTATTAGAAATAATAATCAGAATCCAAAATCCTAAATATATTTAATTTTTGATTAATCATCGTTATTTAATCCATGTTTTCGATTTTTTTTATCATTTTGGGAGGCATACCTGGCAAGCTTACATATACTGTACAACTAAGAGCTTACAGGGATGAGCTGAATATTGAGCGAACTGAGGTCATAGTAGAGAAGGCCATTTTGTAGAGGTGAGAAATCCAGCAAAAGACAATCATCACATCTGTGCTACGCCATTCTGCACTGTATTTATACATTTGTCTATCACAGAATATACTGACAATGACTACATGGCAACTGTGAGTTCATTCTTCTGGGTGATACATTGGTTATGGTATAATAGGTCGACAGTCAAAAGGTCAACAGTGACTAGGTAAACATGGTCAAAAGGGCAACAGGTTCAAAAGGTCGACACGAGAATGTTGGAAACATGAAAATGTCGACATGAGGTTTTTTTATGATTTTTTGGTGTCAAATTTTACCTTGCAGCACGTGGAGCCCCAATTAGTGTACCTTGTCTCCTCGCATGGCTCGCTTTGCTCACCATGCTTCGGCAAGGTTTACTATTACCAATCGTAGTCCACGTGGATGGTAAAGTATGAAAATATAAAAAAAATAATCATGTCGACCATATGCTGTTGACCATTGTCATGTTGACCATTTAACCCTGTCGAGCTTTTGAACATGTTGACCATATCCATGTCAACCATTTGGTGTCAACATTTTAACTGTCGCCCTATCATCTGGATACCAGTACATTTAGGGTGGGACTCTTAAGGACAAATTCTACTGATAAAATAAGCCCAATGTCATGGTTAAATATAGTGAAAAATATTACTTAAAAAGGCATTTCAAAATTAAAAGTTTTACTGGAGCCTATGGACTCAAACTCCAGAGATCATTCAACATAGGATCAAACAATTAATTGCAATTAAACAAGAAACAATAATATTAAAGAACAAATACTTTCTATGGTTATAAAGCAATTATAGAAAACAAATGCTACATATAAATAATATATATTAATTTTAAATGTGTCAGAACACAAAACAAAATTTTTATATTTTACCTGCACTTTTATATTTATTTATTATTTACAGAATTCTACATTTTAATGCAACATTCAAGATATATTCAAATTTCTTTCCTCACACATCGGAACTGTATTTGTGTTTAAATGTATATATCCTTCTCTTTAATAAATAATAAAGACTTTTCAGGCTCTAAACCTGTAGTATAAATAATTAACTTTCATAAAATATAAGAACTAAATGGCTGAAATAAATGCAAATTTTATTATAGACTGATATATTCTATACAGAAAAGCTGCAAAGTTTGTTTAAATTATACTCGTACAAACCATTTTAAAAAACTAAAAATATTATGGCACTGTTACGCAAGACTAAAATGAATGATTTAAGTCATCCTCTGCAGTAAATCATGGATATAATTAGCAAATGGCATACTGCACGAGTAATTTATCATTATTTAGAGGGCAGCATTCCAGAAGAATTCTGAGATCTGCAGACCAACTGCATTGTTTCTAAATAGGGATCCATAAACACAGCTTTTCTGAAATATTAAAGCCATTACATTACTGTGGCTGTGCAAAGAAACATATAGGTAAAATTAAAAAAAGTCAATAAAAATTAAATAAAAATCTTGCTAATGAACAAATGCAAAATGTATTAAGATCCTCTCTTTTATATTGTAATTAACTGTAGAGGCTTTGTAGTAATTTCTGTATGTACTGATGTTTTCCTGGCTCCAATCTGCAATGTACCTACAATATATATGTAATTATAAAAAAAAAAGGGAGAAAAAAAAAGTCCTACTTAGATTGTGAAAAGGAACCAAGAAACAAATGTTGATCTAACAGCCATGGAATGTAATAATGTTTGCAGATTTTCTTTACATAGAAAAATGAAATAGTTTGTAATAAAATGTTATAGAATGCAAAATGAAATGTGTTTTTCAATGAAAAAAAAACAAGAAAACAAACATGAATTTTAAGAATTTGCTCAAAATTGTAATTAATTTAGGAATATCACCAATTTAAAGGGAATTTCAAATATTTAAAAGATATTCTGAAGCAAAGTAACGTAAAAAAAAAAAAAAGTGTTCAACATTTGCTGGGAAAAATTGCACAGGGCTAATGATCTTTCCCAATTTACAAAAACAGCCATTCTAACATTACAATCAGATTCTATATGCAATGCCTTGTAATGACCAGATGCCTTGTATAGTAAAGGTCTATAACTGAATAAAATATTTATTAGGAAGTGTCTCATTTACAAAGTGATTAAACGGCTTTTATTTTTACCCCAGAGCGTGACACTGCTGTTTATTCAGGTTAATGATAAGTAGTCACTGACTATTGATAATAATGTATACATGGCATAAGCTTGGAGCATGATATAACTTTTGAGTAAAAAGTACTAGATTAATTCATATAAAAAATATAAAAATTCTCCTTTTCTCCAGTAGCCAAAGACAATGTTTTTGCACTCATCAACCTGCTACTTCGACCCTATTCTCTTTGCAATTTCTCCACTCCCCCTCCCTCTCCCCCCACACACACACACTACACTATGTGCCCGGATCTAGCTCACCTGTTCAACCTATTTATTCCCACTTGTAAATTTTCATTTTTCTTAATATCCCCAATCCTGAAGGAACCATATCACAGCCCAGCCTTCCTCTTCAACTACCACCCTATTTCTCTGTTTCCCTTTGCCACCAAACTTCTTGAACCCCTTGTGTCGATTCATCTATTTCCATTTCTTTCCTTTCCCTCACTGCACTTGGGCTTAAGCTATTAATATGAAAGGGACTGCCCTTGTAAAAGGAATAATTGATCTACTGTACTTACAGTACAGCAAAGTACACTTCCATGCTCACCCTACTAAATCATCTGGTGCTCAACATTCTTGTTAATCTCTTTTCCTGCACATCTTTAACTCCACTAGTCTTTGTGACAAAGTTCTTTCTTGGTTAATCCTACCATTCCAACCACTTTTTACCTGTGGCCCACTGTACATCTCTTCTCTTGGAGGACTAATTCAATCACTCCCATCTATACTACTCACACTGGTACATCATCCATAATCCCACCTTCCCTAGTCACATTGGTACACCCTCCTACATACTCTACTTCCAGCTATCCTACTCCCACCTATACTGCTCACACTAATGCCCCTTTACACCTACCCAACTGTCACCAATACTAATGTGTACATTCTCATACCTACTCCAATCTCATCAACACTGCTCACACTGGTACACCCTCACACCGACCCTACTCCTATCTAGACTACCCACACTAGTACACTCTCAAATCCACTTTAGTCCCACCAATACTAGTCACACTTGCACATGCTCGCACCTACTCTACTTCCACCTATACTACTCACACTGGTACACATGCTCATACCTACCGTTCTCCCACCTATATTACTCACACTGGTACACAATACCACCTACCCTACTCCTACTAATACTACCCACACTAACATCCCCTCACATCTACTCCCACCAATATTACTCACAATAATGCTCTCACAACATCTACCATAGACCCACCTAGATTACGCCCCACTAATACACCTTAACACCTGCCCTACTCCCACCTGTACTATCCACACTGGTATGCACTCACACATACCCGACTCCCATCTACACTTTTTACACTGGTATATGCTCATACCTACCCTACTCCCACCTATATTACCCACACTGGTAAAACCTCACACTTAACTAACTCCTATCTAGACTACCCACACGAGTACACGGTCACACTGGTACACTCTTGCATCTACTCTACTTCAACCTATACTACTCACACTAGTACATGCTCATACCTACCCTACTCCCACCTATATTACCCACACTGACACACCTTCACACCTACCCTACTCCTTCTTATACTACCCACACTGACACACCCTCACACCTACCCTACTCCTACTTATAGTACCCAAACTGACACACCCTCACACCTACCCTACTCCTACTTATACTACCCACACTAATATCCCCTCACACCCTAACATACTCCCACCTATACTACCCACACTGGTACACCCTACCACCTACCCTACTCCTACTTATACTGCCCACACTAATGTCCCCTCACACCCTAACATACTCCCACCTATACTACCCACACTGGTACACCCTACCACCTACCCTACTCCTACTTATACTACCCACACTGACACACCCTCACACCTACCCTACTCCCACCTATATTACCCACACTGACACACCCTCACACCTACCCTACTCCTATTTATACTACCCACACTGACACACCCCCACACCTACCCTACTCCTACTTATACTACCCACACTAATACCCCCTCACACCTACCATACTCCCACCTATACTACCCACACTAATACACCCTCACACCTACCCTACTCCTTCTTATACTACCCACACTAATACCCCCTCACACCTACCATACTCCCACCTATACTACCCACACTGGTACACCCTCACACCTATCCTACTCCTACTTAGACTACCCACACTAATGTCCCCTCATGTCTACCCTACTCCCACCAATATTGCTCACACTAATACAGCCTCACATCACCTTAATCCCACCTATACAAATGAGTACACTCCAAGAGGTTGTCTTTAGACAGATGTCAATCTGTTCCAACACAATTTGGTAAAAATTTTTGAGGATTGGGATTTAATGTAGATTTGTTACATTTACAAATTTGACACAATTATCTTCTAGAAAAGACTAACATGATACGATAAGCTACCTTATCACCAACGTACGGGCTGTTCACAAACCAATGTGAACTGACAAGCTTAATAATCTGTGCCACGTCCTGCAAAAACCATTAGTGCTTACAACTTACAAGTTCCTATTATATGTTATAAAAAATAATTGTCTGAATATTAAGAATATTTATTTTGTACAAAGCATATAACTTAGTGCGTCACTTAAATGCTCTTCTGTAAAGTGTACCCATCACCTACTTGAGGTAGTACCAGTTTTGATCAAAATAATTAATCTATAAGTGAACATGGGCCAAATGTTTCTTTCAATGGACCTGAATGCCATGTGCTTGACATTGACAAATAAATGTTTAAAAGATCCTATACATTTATAATACAGTACCTTGACAAAACTTAGATCTCACGTAAGTGATCACAGAACGGTTTCATTTGAAGCCAATTAATGTGTCTTTAAATGAAACAGTTATCTGCTTACTACTCTTAATAAATAAGTTACAATTCATCAACTTAACAAGTATTTGTTTAATAGTAAAATTCTTGCTGCTGCTCTCAATTAACTCAGATAAAACTGTATCTTTAAGGAAAATATGTGGGTACACTTAATAATATAACAACTACTCCCTCTAAGCAGAACAATGCAGAAATGAAAGAATTTAAAAAGCTGGAACAGGGTTGCACTGAACAGCAGACTGTGAAATAATTTATGATCCAGCTGCCAATGGACATGGCTTTTACATTTTTTACTCCCCGATTGTTGAAATTGGAATTACAAGGGCAGGTAGGCTGGGAAATATGTGGTTTAGGAAAGTACTCTTGAAATAGACAATGCAAACGGCAGTACGGATGGTGTAATGGTTAGCATTACTGCCTCACAGCACTGAGGTCATGGGTACGATTCCCACCATGGCCCTAACTGTGTGGAGTTTGTATATTCTCCCCGTACTTGCGTGGGTTTCTTCCGCGTGCTCCGGTTTCCTCCCACAATCTAAAAATATACTGGTAGATTAATTGGCTTCCAACAAAATTAACCCTAGTGTGAATGTGTGTGTGTGTGTGTGTGTACATGTGATAGGGAATATAGATTGTAGGCTCCACTGGAGAAGGGACTGATGTGAATGGCCAAATATTCTCTGTAAAGCACTGTGGAATGTGTGTGCGCTATATTAAATAACTGGTAATAAATAATAATTATTAGGTATAATAGGCAGCCATTTTGTCCTATGTCTGATCAACTTTGTGTTTAAAGTTGCCCAGACCTAATTGGGGTCTATTAGATGTCAATCAAGATAGCAGTAAATCCGGGTGTCAGAAGTCCTCTTTTGACCCTTTATGTGATCTTTGTCTGACCATGGTGAGGGTTACCTGAGAATGAACAATATATTTTACTTCCATGCATCATATATAAAGATTTATTTGCGAGTTATATATTCTATTTGCAAAAATAGGTGTGTCTTAGTAAAAAGATTTTTTATATGAAATGTAAAAAAATAAACACATTGGAACAAAAAAACATGAGCAACAATAAAAATACTAAAAATAACCAATATAACATTATTTGAATTTACTATATTAGTATGTGGGTTTGTAGAAAATATACTTTTTTTTAGAATAAGTTTATCGTATTAATAATTAATTTTATCATATTATTGTATTACAATTCTAAAAAAATGATTGCGAAAAAAACCACATTGAGAATAGATATTATTGTCAAGGTAAAACAAAATTGACAATGTAATATTTTTTAATATACAAATTTTATAATATTAGTTTATAATATAAAAAATATATAATTTTTGACAATGATAATTAGAATTCAACAATGTTTTAACACTCTTTCAAACAATCCCTATTGTGTCTCTAACCTACCTGACACTAGTTTTCATTTATTTACTGGAGAAAAAAATAAAGTGAAATTAAACTATGTAGATTTCTGCCCAATATTCAGCGTTAAGAGTTTAATCTGCTTGAAGTTTTTTTTTTACTGAGATTTACAAGTTATCCTTCTGTATAACTTGTGATATTTATTTAGAATTTCCAAATCTCTTTACTTAAGTAATGCAAGTAGAGATGGATGGCCGGTTCAGTTGCAGTGAAGTTTCAGTACATTAATATAAATTGTATACTAATTCACCCCCAAAGCATATATTTATATATATATATATATATATATATATATATGTTGTAATCCTGGAGATCTTCTACACAGCTGCTTATTGCTAAACAGTGTCTTGTCCAGAAGGGGACAATCTGTGCCTCTAATTGCTGTCACTGAAGCCGAGATTCATTATGTGACTTTCCCATTAAAATGTGAGCATTAATTTATATAATGAAATATCACCCACTGCAGTGTTCATTAGCCATGCCCTACTGTATACTGAACATTGTTAGCTACCTAGAAACTGTAGTTAATTTCGCTAATGGATATTTCCCTACTTAGTGTTTGGTATGAAATTTATACTGTAACATTACCTCTTAAACTTTTAAAGAAATTTAAATTCAATCAATTATTTCCAACAAAAGTTTGGGATGTCATTAAGCCAGAAATCGCAAGCACTGCATTGTTACAAGTTGGAAAAAAAAAGAGAAATGAAACAAAAAAAAGTGTTTTGGAGAAAAGCAGACAACGGAGTCTGATAACGTGATCCAGCTGCGCGTGACAGAGGGGGCAAAACATTTAAACCCAACTAACGAGGAAGCCTTGCTCTTTACATGGATATGACAGGAAAAGGACGTAAATCGCAAATACATAAATAAATACTAAATTAAATAGGCTGTTTTCACTAGTCCTGACACATTCAAAAATGTATTTAGCTTTTTTACCTACTTTATTTATTTATTAACAGTGTCTTATATAGCGCGGCATACTCCATTCTTCTTAATCTGTAAAACCTGGAAGCACTATAGCGGGTTATAGAACTGGTCAAAAAACAGCCATGAAATGTGTATTTCTGAAATCACCAGGGATGGGATAGTGAAAAATATAAAGGTTATAATTTACATCGCTATCAAAAATCCTACTGTTTTTAGGACTGCATAGATGTTATGCAACTTATGTTTCTGTTGTTTGCAGTAAATATATTTCTTATGGAGGAAAAATGCTCCCACTAGAGCACGTAATACACTATTATCCTAATTACAACCACTGCAAGGTATCTGTGGTGGTCACACCTCTGGGGAATGGCGCCATACTGAATAACTAGTAAGTGAAGACTTTTTTAGATCTGACTGCATGAATTAGCTGCAAAAGCAGCTGCTCAAATGGATCATAAGACCCAAACAATTACGTAACTGCAATTTTTACATTTTACTACTCAAATCAAACTAATTTAAACCTCTTTACGACATAATCACAAGAGTGAGGGGATATTGGGACTGTTTGCGTGTATGTTACACAACGATGTCTGTGTGCCTAGAAACAAGCTTACCACCTAGTAACGTGCCAGGGTGATTGACAAGCCATCAAAGACTGTGATAGATAAATGACCGTTAGAATCTGACTGGTTGTTTTGCACAACTTCTCCACCTAATCTCTCTCCAAAGCTTGAAACATCTTCCCTATGTATCTTTATTAGATGCAGCCCCCGGATACAGGGAGAATGAGGAACTGAGGCCACTGTCTAACCGTCTTCTCCAACTATAGCATTGCATAAAAATTTCAAATGGTATTCAATGTCTGCATTTACGTGCACAGCCCACATTTAGTAAGAAACGCCCAATCAACTTCCCCAGTCAGTACTCTTTTTGCATGATACCATCTTTACACAATGATCCCCATGCTTTCTGTAAAATCGGGCACATTTGCAGAAACTAGCAGCAGGTCTTCACAAAATGGAAAATTCTCTCTTGGGACACTTTTTGCATGTTGGCAAATGGCATTTGTTATCTGTCTTCCTCTCCATGCTTATCACCTGTCTATGCCAATACCTGTACAACTGCCTATTACAATTCTTTACCCTTCATAAAGTATATGTTCCTTGATGGCCTCTATCCATCTTCAGTGGTCATTGGAAGCTTAGACTCCTCCATTGCCTTTTTGACATACAATTTTAACATAAATACTTTAAATAAACCCCCCTCATCAATTACTGGATAGCATCTTATGGAAATTACCACTTCAGAGGATCCAATACAATGACAATATCTCAAAAGACAAACATAAACTATCCAACTGCTGGGCTACTCAAAAAAGTCACAAATCACTGTACATACAGTATAGATCTTACGAGACATTGTAAAGCCTGCTCTTATATGTCTGATGACGGCCAAAAAATGCTAATATACTGTGAGACATTATTAAGGGGTCTACTGAACACTATCATCAATATCCTATACCACCCAACTTTTGGTGTCATTAAGTCAGTGCCCAAAAAGGGGACATGGCCTCAGACAGGAGGGCATGGCATTGCACATGACCCTATTTTTGGCATTTTGTGGGCATGCCCATCCCCCCTGGCTTACCTCCATGCAATCTTTAGAATCATCTATTCATTGATCACTCACTGCTTTGCAGAGCAGAGCGGCAGTGATCAAAGGATACCCCCAGCCCCCTCCCCTGTCTGAGTAGTGGGACTGTCCCGCTGGAATAAGGACAGTTGGGAAGTATGAGTATACATAAGTTTTTTGCTGTTTCTGAGGCACAGACAGTCCGCATACTGAAAACCCCTACAGCGCATGCATTACACAGAGTGTAGGCTCAAAGGCACTGCTGAGATCAGGTCAGTTAGAGACCAATCAGCACAGAAGCTAAACATGGTTGTCTCAGTCCTAGCACACTCGGCCACATGGAGGTAGACAAGGAAAGTAGTGTTTAGCGACAGTTGCATAAACTCGCATATGGGTGACCACCAATAGACGCTGCTGCGTGCACTTTTGTGTGTGATACAGAATCAGCCCCTTAATGTTTAATAAATAATTTGGCCCTTAAGTCAATTTTCCCTATATTCTTTGGTCCACACTTTCCCATATGGTATACTCCCTTACACCACTTACAGAAACATTAGTTAGGTCACCCCCTGATATAACAGCCCGTCTACAGTGCTGATAATGATGCTCTAAGAGAAACATGGAAATTGGGGTGTCCCTAGCAGAAAAGGACAATGCATAACTGGCCAGCTGGAGCTCACTTCAAGTTCTTCAGCCCCTCATCCTGGACTGTTCTGTTAATTCCCAGAGAGGCAAGAAGCCATGAACTCAAATGCAAGGACTGCACGTGGCTAGAAAATACTGCTAGCCTCACTGACGCTGCCTTCCCTGGCTGAAGCAGCAAACTAACCTGACACACTGGGCCTATTTCAGAGGCGCAAGCAAACTGCACGCAAAGCCAACATTCTCATAGCTGAAAGACTATTTCCTACTGTGCTTGCACAAAAAACTGAGAAAACTTCTACAGCGCTTGCATTACAGAGTGTACGCACAAAGGCGCTATTGCATACGGCGTAGATGGGATGAGAAATAGAGCGGGGAAAGCAATGAGCAGTTACTGGGAGGTGGCCTGTGGTCAAAGCAAAAAAAAGTCGATGTTGTAGGCGTTTTATGTGTGTGTCGCAGGCATGTGAGTGAAGCCGTGGTCAGACAGAGGAACTGCGCCTGCCATGGTGCTCGCGATGGTGCACTGATGATGGCATGTCCAGAACCACATGCATAGACACAGAAAGCAGGCATGTCAGTGTGTGCACATTCAGGTGTCGTTCATACATAAAGGGTGACACTCAGGGCTGCCATCAGAAATTGTGGGGCCCGGTACTGACAAAATAGACAGGGCCCCTCCCTCCCAAAAAAAAAAGATTCTGCTGCACTGCTCCACCCTTATGTGATGTCATACATTGTGACGTTACATATAGGTGTTGCGGACCTGCAGAAACCGTTTACAGAGAGCTGATGTACAGATAAGGCTTGTTTTAAGAAGTCCTCCCTGCGCATCAGCCTGCTGTTAATTCACAGACTGGTGCAGCTCTACAGGTATTGGCGGTAGGAGGCAGGGGTGAGCCCCCCTCTCTGTATGGGCCCGGGACACCAGTCCCCACAGTCCCCCCCTGATGGTTGCCCTGTTGTCACTTTCATTTACATTTTATCGCTCATGATACTCACGTTAACAAAGCAAGAGTGGGGGCAGAGCAGCGACCACCCCTGAATCAGCCCACTCTGTGCGAGTGTGTCTTCAAAATCCCAGCCAATAATGATCCAATCAATGCTGATGGGATTACTACTGGGCACACCTGTATACGCTGCGGCACATGAGTGCTATCTAAAGGAAACTTGGAAAGCGATTCAGTTGCTCCACAGATGCAGACAATGCAGAGACCGTCAGCGGGGAGCATTGGTATAACGCTGCTTTTAGGACAGTGCATATAAAACGTACAAAGGTAGGGGGGCCAGGTGACCCTTTTAGGGACATGGCAGCCAGTCAGCCCTGTTTCTAGTAAAATCATAAGACTTCACGTAAAACCAGATTCAAATTCAATTCTACCTGTCTTCTCCTGGGTCCTTACCTGTGTGTATCCTCAAATGCACCTTTAGGTGATGTGAAGTCCTAAAGGTTTTTCCACAGTAAGGGCAGTCCTTCACAGCTGAGCCCAGGTTCCTATCCCTCATCATAGCTGGCTGCTGAGCGCCCACACATCTTGCAGTGTCGTCCCCCATATCTGTAACACAGAGACGATCACTTCTAGTATCACGTCAGCCAGGGGCTGTGCAGTTATAGCAGGGACAGAATCACTACTCTGCCTGTCTCTCCCTTTTTCTCCTCTCGGTTCTCCTGATTACCATTCTTGGGGATAATTTCATCTTTTTTAATCATTATTTTTAAGCAGCATATGGTATCTTAATGGTGAAAGGCGTTATAGTAGAAGAGCGCCAGCTGTGGAGGCAGATGCCTGCCATTTATTTCTGCGAGTCAAAAACCCTAAAGTTTGAAATCAGAACAAGTCCGGTGCAAGCAGGTGACATTACTTTTACGTTACCTAATTATTGTGATCAATAGACCTCATGGATCTGCTCAGCTTGACATCATTTATACATTTAAGGGGGGGGGGGGGGGGGTTATAAAATGTAGAAGCAATGTTCTAGGCAACAGTCCCTGGAGAGTTCAAACATTTTGTCCTAAAGGGGATCCCCGACTCCAAATCACACCCAGAGTCGGGGATCCCCCAAAGTGCCCACGTGAAAGATTTGCCCAACATGAGCATGTTCTGGTTTAAAGACACATAGGGCCTAATTCAAGGTTGATCGCAAAGCGACATTTTCCTTTAATGGGCAAAACTATGTGCATTGCAGGTGGGGCAGATGTAACATGTGCAGAGAGTGTTAGATTTGGGTGGGTTATATTGTTTCTGTGCAGGGTAAATACTGGCTGCTTTATTTTTACACTGCAATTTTGATTACAGTTTGAACACACCCCACCCAAATCTAACTCTCTCTGCACATGTTACATCTGCCCCACCTGCAGTACACATGGTTTTGCCCATTAGAGGTAAATGTTGTTTTGCAATCAACCTTGAGTTATGCCCATAAAACGGTGATTACGGAAAGTCTTAATTACTCATACTATTATTATTATTACACTTTATTTATATGGCGCCACAAGGTATCTGCAGTACCTTACAGAGATTACACAACACAACCGTACATGAAAACATTGGACAACACAGGATAACAATTAACATAAAGATATAACCAAAGGCAGGGTAGAGCCAGGAGGAAAGTAGTGTGGGGTGAAGCGTGGGGTAGAGGACTCGCTATGGGGCTGCGTCGCACACACTGCGTATATTGGGGGTCATTTCGAGTTTATCGTAGCCCTGCAAAATTTTGCAGGGCTACGATCATGTCCATAGACATGCGCAGGGCTATCCCGCCCCGCATATCAGTGCCGGCCCCCGCCCCAACCCACGCAGAAGTGCAAAAGCATCGCACAGCGGCGATGCTTTTTCCCTTTAGGAGTAGCTCCCGGCCAGCGCAGCTTTAGCGAGCTGGCCGGGAGCTACTTGTCGCTCCCCGGCCCGCAGCGGCTGCATGTGCGTGTGACATCACACATCCGCTGCGGCCCGCCCCCCCCTCCCGCAAGGTCCGGCCCGCGCCCACGAAACGGCGGGCAAATGCCGCCGTTTCGTTCCCCCCCCGCCCAGCGACCGCCTCTGCCTGTCAATCAGGCAGAGGCGATCATACCGCAGCGACGGCCTTCCGGCATGTGCCAGCGAACTGCGGCGCCGGCGTATGCAGCGTTCTGACCCGATCGCACCGCTGTGATAAACTGCAGCATGCGATCAGGTCAGAATGACCCCCATTGGACGCTGTGGAGCAATGTTTTTCTACGGCCTATTTGTGTAAATCGAACCGTGCATGCGCCTCGACTGTATGAGCGCAGGGTAGCCGCACTGATTCAGACGCATGGCTTCAGAAATGTACTAGAAATGTATTGGCCGGTCACAGACGCTCATAGTGGGCGTTTCAGTCCTTGCACATACAGACGCACGGCTGTACACCAGGGAAGGGCTTTGTAGCAACATTAACATAAAGTCACAAACATTGCAGTGACAAATCCCACAGATGCTGCTGTGTTATAGGCAAATGTAGGCGGGGGAGGTCCGGTTGCCTGGAAACCCCCCTTAGCTTGGCAAGTGACTCAAATTATGACAGCAATAGCAATGGTATATAATATGATTACTAGAGCTGCAGCCACATCATGCAGTGTAAGAGACAGAGCAGAGCTGCTGCACTTGCCCAGTGGTATCAGCTTCTTCTACCAAGTATGATGTGTGTGTGGATGTGAGTCCTCAATCAGTGCATGGGACCAGAGAGCAGCTACCAGGAAGAAGAGACAGGAGCCTTACCATGAGGAGGGAGAATGTGTGCTTAGAAAGTGCAGTTCTGGTTCTATTATATTTGTGTATTTATTTATTATGGTATGTTTAACCTTTTCCTGACCACTTATTTATATTATTGAAATGTTTGATTCAGCTTATACTAGAGACTATCTATAGCTAGAGTCCATCTATAGTGTTAAATATTAATACTGTATTCCATACAGTATCCAGTGTATAAAAAGGCCAATGTTTAAATTAATGTTGAGGGCTGTTACTAGGTTCTTCTACCACTCCCGAAGTCTCCTGTACTTGCTCCAATGTTCCGCAGGGTGGGGTATTGTGGACTTAATTTGGAAACACCCCCCCCCCCCTCTAGAACTCCTGCTTTTACCGCTATGTGTCTATGTAAGAACCAGCACCTATGCCTGGTACAGTACAAGCAAGCAGGGCTTAAAGTGGTCCAGGAGAGGTGGTGGAACTCATTTCCTGTGCAACCTACCATCCCCCCCCCACCCGCCACCTCCCATTAGGCGGAGCCAGGGCCTCCCTTACTTTATTTAGAGACAATGGTCTCACAAGGAAGGGGTGTGGTCACACAATAGTACCCCCAATTCAAATTACGCCACACAGTAGAACAATCTTATTCCCATTACACAGCATGTAGTGCCCCTTATTCATATTACACCACATAGTAGTGTCCCTTATTCACATTATGCCACACAGCAGTGCCCCTTATTCACATTACGTCACTCAGTAGTGCCCTTTATTCACATTATGCTACACGGCGGTACTGCTTATACACATTATGGAATTACTGTGCAAGGCCGTGGAGAAGGTGGAACTAGTTCCACCTACAATTACAAGTGGTGGAACTCAGTTCCACCTCATTCCCCCCCCCCCCCCCCACTTTAACCCCTGCAAGCAAGTATCGATAAGTCGTGTGGAAGGGGGAGTAGGGAGTAAATCAGCAACGAATGACCCCGATGGGCGGGCAGACAGGGTGTCAGTCACTAATGGGAGACACGGGAAGAGAACGTAGAAAGGTACAGCCTAAGATACGTTTTGAAATGTATATATTTTTATTTTGGTTCAGACTTCGACACGGCTGCCCCCACTGTGAGTCAATGACAGATAAGACAAAGTACCGGACGTTTGTGGCCAGGGCACTAAGTATTTCATTTAATGCGACATATTGAACAATTCTGCGTCTCTTTATTCTAGTTCCCATTTTGAGATACAATTTTTAAAAGAACAGCTGCGTTCACTTTATTGGTGGCTGGTGATTCGTCGGTGTGTACACAGTATCTGGCATTAAATTAATATAAATACACGCATTCGTCTGCTCTATAGCCGGTATTGATCATTAATAGCTTTCGAACGCTAGCAGCTTAATTAATGCTAGCGAGGAAACATTACTTCATTGAATTGCCTCAGCCATATGTGTGGGGAACGAATTCTATTGTTATCTTATCAATATTTACACAGCTGTTAAATTAACTAGGACTTGTTTAAGAAAAGGAAAGAAGGGGGAAAATAAAATAAAGGATCTTTCACGCAAGGAGGGTGAAAAACATTCCCTGTCTCAAGAAAGCCTCCTACGTGACAGTCGCTGCAGCCACACAGACGGTACAGAACAGATAAACAGACAGGTGTGTTTTCTGCCTAGGAATTTATACAGGATATACACTCAAATGTTTTGTTTTTGGTTCATTCTACTTCCTCCAATTATAATATGATGACTTGCGAAATGGTTTATTACGTTTTCTGTCTGCTACTTTATATGATCAGCTTCTCAAAGGCAGTTATGATTTTGGGAACCAAAACATTGTTGCAACAAAGTTAAGACAGTAACATTAGGGGTCTATGAGGGTCATTCCGAGTTGATCGCTCGCTAGCTATTTTTTGCAGCGCTGTGATCAGATAGTCGCCGCCTATGGGGGAGTGTATTTTTGCTGTGCAAGTGTGCGATCGCATGTGCAGCCGAGCGGTACAAAAAAGTTTTGTGCAGTTTCTGAGTAGCTCAGAACTTACTCAGCCGCTGCGATCACTTCAGCCTGTCCGGGGCCGGAATTGACGGCAGACACCCGCCCTGCAAACGCTTGGACACGCCTGCGTTTTTCCAACCACTCCCAGAAAACGTGCAGTTGACACCCGCAAACGCCTTCTTCCTGTCAATCTCCTTGTGATTGGCTGTGCAAATGGATTCTTTGTAAAATCCATCGCTCAGCAACGATCCGCTTTGTACCTGTACGACGCGCCTGCGCATTGCGGTGCATACGCATGCGCAATTCTGACCTGATTGCAGCACAGCGATAAATCCTAGCGTGCGATCAGGTCGGAATGACCCCCTACGTACTAAGCCTCTGAGAGAGATAAAGTGGACAGAGATAATGTACCAGCCAATCAGCTCCCAACTGTCATGTTACAGGCTAGGCTTGAGAAATGTCAGGAGCTGGTTGGCTGTTACTTTATCTCCGTCCAATTTATCTCTCTCTGTGGCTTAGTAAATAGATACCTTAGTCCTAGCTATTTGCCAAGTTCTCTTGAGGAGGATAGGGAGAAGAGGGGATGTACCACAATGTCAATACCACAATGCTGACATTGAACATGTCGGCATCTGTAGAATGTCGATATGCTCACAATGTTGATATGTGATGCACGGACTGAGAGCAGAAGGTTAAGGAGAGCTTACGCGAAGATTAGGGTTAATATATAGGAGTGGAATTTAGGACTAGGTGCTAGTGGTGGAAGGGGTGTTGGTTTAGGAGTTAGGCATAACTCAATGCCGGAAACGCCGCTGGATACGCCAGAAATCATAATCAACTGATCGCTGGACTCGGAAGACATTGCTGGAGCCGCCATTCCAGGTAAGTCACCGCTAGACCACCAGCTATGTCGACTTTCTAATCATGTCAACATCTGATCAGTGTAATGTCAAAGTGGTCAATGACGACATGCCAAGAATATTGAAATGCTGCAAGTGAACATTACATTGTGTAGTTTCCTTCTAAGCAAGTGTTGTCTGCTCTACTGGACTCCCAGGTCCGCTCTGTGCCTCCTAAGCTGCCGGGAGGCACCGGTACTTCACTTCAGACGGCACAATGTTCTGGCATAAGCCGTACTCTGTTGCTGCAGTGCGATGGACGACGACTGACTTAGTCCAGAAGAGGAGTTGACTTAAGGTTGCAGAGAGAGGACTGCGGTTAGGAGATGTGGAGATGCTCGCAATAATGACGGCTATACAGTTTTTTTCTACTGTGCATGCGCGAATGAAGTGAGTTGACAGAGACTTACTGTAGGGCCTGAATCGGATCTGTAGGTAAACCTAATGGTTTATGTACAAATCCGATTGTTGGGGAACTGCGCGTTTGTAGAACGAGTCCTCCTTGACTGCTCGCAGCCCCCCTTACCTGCATTTGGTGAGTGGAGAGGGGGCGTGGCGAGCACAGGGTCTGCGTCATTGGATTCAGACTTCCAGAATCCGTCAGTGTGGTTCCGACGGCCGGTCTGAGTAAGCTTTGGCTTACGCAGACTGGCCAAGGGCACCGATCATCGTGACTGATGGTCATGATGGTGACCCAATGATGTATCTTCAGACGCAGCTCTTGGATCGCAGATGCTGGCAGGAGGCGTCTGATTCATACAGAAACGTTTCATATTTCATAACGTATGAATGCTAGCTGTACGCTACTGCACAGACAATACCGCGCACGTCAGAATCAGGCCTTTAGTTGGGGGAGGGGGGTGGTAGTGGTTAGAGATGAGCGCCTGAAATTTTTCGGGTTTTGTGTTTTGGTTTTGGGTTCGGTTCCGCGGCCGTGTTTTGGGTTCGAACGCGTTTTGGCAAAACCTCACCAAATTTTTTTTGTCGGATTCGGGTGTGTTTTGGATTCGGGTGTTTTTTTCAAAAAACACTAAAAAACAGCTTAAATCATAGAATTTGGGGGTCATTTTGATCCCAAAGTATTATTAACCTCAAAAACCATAATTTACACTCATTTTCAGTCTATTCTGAATACCTCACACCTCACAATATTATTTTTAGTCCTAAAATTTGCACCGAGGTCGCTGTGTGAGTAAGATAAGCGACCCTAGTGGCCGACACAAACACCGGGCCCATCTAGGAGTGGCACTGCAGTGTCACGCAGGATGTCCCTTCCAAAAAACCCTCCCCAAACAGCACATGACGCAAAGAAAAAAAGAGGCGCAATGAGGTAGCTGTGTGAGTAAGATTAGCGACCCTAGTGGCCGACACAAACACCGGGCCCATCTAGGAGTGGCACTGCAGTGTCACGCAGGATGGCCCTTCCAAAAAACCCTCCCCAAACAGCACATGACGCAAAGAAAAAAAGAGGCGCAATGAGGTAGCTGTGTGAGTAAGATTAGCGACCCTAGTGGCCGACACAAACACCGGGCCCATCTAGGAGTGGCACTGCAGTGTCACGCAGGATGTCCCTTCCAAAAAACCCTCCCCAAACAGCACATGACGCAAAGAAAAAAAGAGGCGCAATGAGGTAGCTGACTGTGTGAGTAAGATTAGCGACCCTAGTGGCCGACACAAACACCGGGCCCATCTAGGAGTGGCACTGCAGTGTCACGCAGGATGTCCCTTCCAAAAAACCCTCCCCAATCAGCACATGATGCAAAGAAAAAGAAAAGAAAAAAGAGGTGCAAGATGGAATTGTCCTTGGGCCCTCCCACCCACCCTTATGTTGTATAAACAAAACAGGACATGCACACTTTAACCAACCCATCATTTCAGTGACAGGGTCTGCCACACGACTGTGACTGATATGACGGGTTGGTTTGGACCCCCCCCAAAAAAGAAGCAATTAATCTCTCCTTGCACAAACTGGCTCTACAGAGGCAAGATGTCCACCTCATCTTCACCCTCCGATATATCACCGTGTACATCCCCCTCCTCACAGATTATCAATTCGTCCCCACTGGAATCCACCATCTCAGCTCCCTGTGTACTTTGTGGAGGCAATTGCTGCTGGTCAATGTCTCCGCGGAGGAATTGATTATAATTCATTTTAATGAACATCATCTTCTCCACATTTTCTGGATGTAACCTCGTACGCCGATTGCTGACAAGGTGAGCGGCGGCACTAAACACTCTTTCGGAGTACACACTTGTGGGAGGGCAACTTAGGTAGAATAAAGCCAGTTTGTGCAAGGGCCTCCAAATTGCCTCTTTTTCCTGCCAGTATAAGTACGGACTGTGTGACGTGCCTACTTGGATGCGGTCACTCATATAATCCTCCACCATTCTATCAATGTTGAGAGAATCATATGCAGTGACAGTAGACGACATGTCCGTAATCGTTGTCAGGTCCTTCAGTCCGGACCAGATGTCAGCATCAGCAGTCGCTCCAGACTGCCCTGCATCACCGCCAGCGGGTGGGCTCGGAATTCTGAGCCTTTTCCTCGCACCCCCAGTTGCGGGAGAATGTGAAGGAGGAGATGTTGACAGGTCGCGTTCCGCTTGACTTGACAATTTTGTCACCAGCAGGTCTTTGCACCCCAGCAGACTTGTGTCTGCCGGAAAGAGAGATCCAAGGTAGGCTTTAAATCTAGGATCGAGCACGGTGGCCAAAATGTAGTGCTCTGATTTCAACAGATTGACCACCCGTGAATCCTTGTTAAGCGAATTAAGGGCTGCATCCACAAGTCCCACATGCCTAGCGGAATCGCTCCCTTTTAGCTCCTTCTTCAATGCCTCCAGCTTCTTCTGCAAAAGCCTGATGAGGGGAATGACCTGACTCAGGCTGGCAGTGTCTGAACTGACTTCACGTGTGGCAAGTTCAAAGGGCATCAGAACCTTGCACAACGTTGAAATCATTCTCCACTGCACTTGAGACAGGTGCATTCCACCTCCTATATCGTGCTCAATTGTATAGGCTTGAATGGCCTTTTGCTGCTCCTCCAACCTCTGAAGCATATAGAGGGTTGAATTCCACCTCGTTACCACTTCTTGCTTCAGATGATGGCAGGGCAGGTTCAGTAGTTTTTGGTGGTGCTCCAGTCTTCTGTACGTGGTGCCTGTACGCCGAAAGTGTCCCGCAATTTTTCTGGCCACCGACAGCATCTCTTGCACGCCCCTGTCGTTTTTTTAAAAATTCTGCACCACCAAATTCAAGGTATGTGCAAAACATGGGACGTGCTGGAATTTGCCCATATTTAATGCACACACAATATTGCTGGCGTTGTCCGATGCCACAAATCCACAGGAGAGTCCAATTGGGGTAAGCCATTCCGCGATGATCTTCCTCAGTTGCCGTAAGAGGTTTTCAGCTGTGTGCGTATTCTGGAAACCGGTGATACAAAGCGTAGCCTGCCTAGGAAAGAGTTGGCGTTTGCGAGATGCTGCTACTGGTGCCGCTGCTGCTGTTCTTGCGGCGGGAGTCCATACATCTACCCAGTGGGCTGTCACAGTCATATAGTCCTGACCCTGCCCTGCTCCACTTGTCCACATGTCCGTGGTTAAGTGGACATTGGGTACAGCTGCATTTTTTAGGACACTGGTGACTCTTTTTCTGAGGTCTGTGTACATTTTCGGTATCGCCTGCCTAGAGAAATGGAACCTAGATGGTATTTGGTACCGGGGACACAGTACCTCCAACAAGTCTCTAGTTGGCTCTGCAGTAATGATGGATACCGGAACCACGTTTCTCACCACCCAGGATGCCAAGGCCTCAGTTATCCGCTTTGCAGTAGGATGACTGCTGTGATATTTCATCTTCCTCGCAAAGGACTGTTGAACAGTCAATTGCTTACTGGAAGTAGTACAAGTGGGCTTACGACTTCCCCTCTGGGATGACCATCGACTCCCAGCGGCAACAACAGCAGCGCCAGCAGCAGTAGGCGTTACACGCAAGGATGCATCGGAGGAATCCCAGGCAGGAGAGGACTCGTCAGAATTGCCAGTGACATGGCCTGCAGGACTATTGGCATTCCTGGGGAAGGAGGAAATTGACACTGAGGGAGTTGGTGGGGTGGTTTGCGTGAGCTTGGTTACAAGAGGAAGGGATTTACTGGTCAGTGGACTGCTTCCGCTGTCACCCAAAGTTTTTGAACTTGTCACTGACTTATGATGAATGCGCTGCAGGTGACGTATAAGGGAGGATGTTCCGAGGTGGTTAACGTCCTTACCCCTACTTATTACAGCTTGACAAAGGGAACACACGGCTTGACACCTGTTGTCCGCATTTCTGGTGAAATACCTCCACACCGAAGAGCTGATTTTTTTGGTATTTTCACCTGGCATGTCAACGGCCATATTCCTCCCACGGACAACAGGTGTCTCCCCGGGTGCCTGACTTAAACAAACCACCTCACCATCAGAATCCTCCTGGTCAATTTCCTCCCCAGCGCCAGCAACACCCATATCCTCCTCATCCTGGTGTACTTCAACACTGACATCTTCAATCTGACTATCAGGAACTGGACTGCGGGTGCTCCTTCCAGCACTTGCAGGGGGCGTGCAAATGGTGGAAGGCGCATGCTCTTCACGTCCAGTGTTGGGAAGGTCAGGCATCGCAACCGACACAATTGGACTCTCCTTGTGGATTTGGGATTTCGAAGAATGCACAGTTCTTTGCTGTGCTGCTTTTGCCAGCTTGAGTCTTTTCATTTTTCTAGCGAGAGGCTGAGTGCTTCCATCCTCATGTGAAGCTGAACCACTAGCCATGAACATAGGCCAGGGCCTCAGCCGTTCCTTGCCACTCCGTGTGGTAAATGGCATATTGGCAAGTTTACGCTTCTCCTCCGACAATTTTATTTTAGGTTTTGGAGTCCTTTTTTTTCTGATATTTGGTGTTTTGGATTTGACATGCTCTGTACTATGACATTGGGCATCGGCCTTGGCAGACGACGTTGCTGGCATTTCATCGTCTCGGCCATGACTAGTGGCAGCAGCTTCAGCACGAGGTGGAAGTGGATCTTGATCTTTCCCTAATTTTGGAACCTCAACATTTTTGTTCTCCATATTTTAATAGGCACAACTAAAAGGCACCTCAGGTAAACAATGGAGATGGATGGATTGGATACTAGTATACAATTATGGACGGGCTGCCGAGTGCCGACACAGAGGTAGCCACAGCCGTGAACTACCGCACTGTACTGTGTCTGCTGCTAATATATAGACTGGTTGATAAAGAGATAGTATACTCGTAACTAGTATGTATGTATAAAGAAAGAAAAAAAAACCACGGTTAGGTGGTATATACAATTATGGACGGGCTGCCGAGTGCCGACACAGAGGTAGCCACAGCCGTGAACTACCGCACTGTACTGTGTCTGCTGCTAATATAGACTGGTTGATAAAGAGATAGTATACTCGTAACTAGTATGTATGTATAAAGAAAGAAAAAAAAACCACGGTTAGGTGGTATATACAATTATGGACGGGCTGCCGAGTGCCGACACAGAGGTAGCCACAGCCGTGAACTACCGCACTGTACTGTGTCTGCTGCTAATATAGACTGGTTGATAAAGAGATAGTATACTCGTAACTAGTATGTATGTATAAAGAAAGAAAAAAAAACCACGGTTAGGTGGTATATACAATTATGGACGGGCTGCCGAGTGCCGACACAGAGGTAGCCACAGCCGTGAACTACCGCACTGTACTGTGTCTGCTGCTAATATAGACTGGTTGATAAAGAGATAGTATACTCGTAACTAGTATGACTATAAAGAAAGAAAAAAAAACCACGGTTAGGTGGTATATACAATTATGGACGGGCTGCCGAGTGCCGACACAGAGGTAGCCACAGCCGTGAACTACCGCACTGTACTGTGTCTGCTGCTAATATATAGACTGGTTGATAAAGAGATAGTATACTCGTAACTAGTATGTATGTATAAAGAAAGAAAAAAAAAAACACGGTTAGGTGGTATATACAATTATGGACGGGCTGCCGAGTGCCGACACAGAGGTAGCCACAGCCGTGAACTACCGCACTGTACTGTGTCTGCTGCTAATATAGACTGGTTGATAAAGAGATAGTATACTCGTAACTAGTATGTATGTATAAAGAAAGAAAAAAAACCACGGTTAGGTGGTATATACAATTATGGACGGGCTGCCGAGTGCCGACACAGAGGTAGCCACAGCCGTGAACTACCGCACTGTACTGTGTCTGCTGCTAATATAGACTGGTTGATAAAGAGATAGTATACTCGTAACTAGTATGACTATAAAGAAAGAAAAAAAAAACACGGTTAGGTGGTATATACAATTATGGACGGGCTGCCGAGTGCCGACACAGAGGTAGCCACAGCCGTGAACTACCGCACTGTACTGTGTCTGCTGCTAATATATAGACTGGTTGATAAAGAGATAGTATACTCGTAACTAGTATGTATGTATAAAGAAAGAAAAAAAAAACACGGTTAGGTGGTATATACAATTATGGACGGGCTGCCGAGTGCCGACACAGAGGTAGCCACAGCCGTGAACTACCGCACTGTACTGTGTCTGCTGCTAATATAGACTGGTTGATAAAGAGATAGTATACTCGTAACTAGTATGTATGTATAAAGAAAGAAAAAAAAACCACGGTTAGGTGGTATATACAATTATGGACGGGCTGCCGAGTGCCGACACAGAGGTAGCCACAGCCGTGAACTACCGCACTGTACTGTGTCTGCTGCTAATATATAGACTGGTTGATAAAGAGATAGTATACTCGTAACTAGTATGTATGTATAAAGAAAGAAAAAAAAACCACGGTTAGGTGGTATATACAATTATGGACGGGCTGCCGAGTGCCGACACAGAGGTAGCCACAGCCGTGAACTACCGCACTGTACTGTGTCTGCTGCTAATATAGACTGGTTGATAAAGAGATAGTATACTCGTAACTAGTATGTATGTATAAAGAAAGAAAAAAAAACCACGGTTAGGTGGTATATACAATTATGGACGGGCTGCCGAGTGCCGACACAGAGGTAGCCACAGCCGTGAACTACCGCACTGTACTGTGTCTGCTGCTAATATATAGACTGGTTGATAAAGAGATAGTATACTCGTAACTAGTATGTATGTATAAAGAAAGAAAAAAAAACCACGGTTAGGTGGTATATACAATTATGGACGGGCTGCCGAGTGCCGACACAGAGGTAGCCACAGCCGTGAACTACCGCACTGTACTGTGTCTGCTGCTAATATAGACTGGTTGATAAAGAGATAGTATACTCGTAACTAGTATGTATGTATAAAGAAAGAAAGAAAAACCACGGTTAGGTGGTATATACAATTATGGACGGGCTGCCGAGTGCCGACACAGAGGTAGCCACAGCCATGAACTACCGCACTGTACTGTGTCTGCTGCTAATATAGACTGGTTGATAAAGAGATAGTATGCTACTAATATTATATATACTGGTGGTCAGGTCACTGGTCACTAGTCACACTGGCAGTGGCACTCCTGCAGCAAAAGTGTGCACTGTTTAATTTTAATATAATATTATGTACTCCTGGCTCCTGCTATAACCTATAACTGGCACTGCAGTAGTGCTCCCCAGTCTCCCCCACAATTATAAGCTGTGTGAGCTGAGCAGTCAGACAGATATATAATATATATAGATGATGCAGCACACTGGCCTGAGCCTGAGCAGTGCACACAGATATGGTATGTGACTGACTGAGTCACTGTGTGTATCGCTTTTTTCAGGCAGAGAACGGATATATTAAATAAACTGCACTGTGTGTCTGGTGGTCACTCACTATATAATATATTATGTACTCCTGGCTCCTGCTATAACCTATAACTGGCACTGCAGTAGTGCTCCCCAGTCTCCCCCACAATTATAAGCTGTGTGAGCTGAGCAGTCAGACAGATATATAATATATATAGATGATGCAGCACACTGGCCTGAGCCTGAGCAGTGCACACAGATATGGTATGTGACTGACTGAGTCACTGTGTGTATCGCTTTTTTCAGGCAGAGAACGGATATATTAAATAAACTGCACTGTGTGTCTGGTGGTCACTCACTATATAATATATTATGTACTCCTGGCTCCTGCTATAACCTATAACTGGCACTGCAGTAGTGCTCCCCAGTCTCCCCCACAATTATAAGCTGTGTGAGCTGAGCAGTCAGACAGATATATATAATATTATATATAGATAATAGATGATGCAGCACACTGGCCTGAGCCTGAGCAGTGCACACAGATATGGTATGTGACTGAGTCACTGTGTGCTGTGTATCGCTTTTTTCAGGCAGAGAACGGATTATAAAGTAAACTGCACTGTCCTCACTAGTAAACTCTCTCCACTCAGTCTCTACACTTCTACAGTAACAGTACTCCTCCTAGTCAGCTCCAGTAAATCTCTCTCAGTCTCTTATAATCTAAATGGAGAGGACGCCAGCCACGTCCTCTCCCTATCAATCTCAATGCACGTGTGAAAATGGCGGCGACGCGCGGCTCCTTATATAGAATCCGAGTCTCGCGATAGAATCCGAGCCTCGCGAGAATCCGACAGCGTCATGATGACGTTCGGGCGCGCTCGGGTTAACCGAGCAAGGCGGGAAGATCCGAGTCGCTCGGACCCGTGAAAAAAAACATGAAGTTCTGGCGGGTTCGGATTCAGAGAAACCGAACCCGCTCATCTCTAGTAGTGGTTTAAGCAAGAGATGGGAGGTGAGAGGATCTGGGGGGGTAGAGGTGCGGGAAAGGTAGTTAGAAGTGTTGGGGTGCTGACACGCCCAGGGACAGCAGTAGACACGCCCATGGGTGGAGCACGACATGCCCCCTAATTATCACGCCAAACACAATGTCCTTGATATCGTTTTGATCTAAAGCGTGCACGTATGATTTCATGCTGAGCCTTCCAGATCTGCCAATTAACAAGTCAGTTTCGGCCTGATGTAGAAACACACTGAAAATACTGAAGGATTTAAGTGTTGTCATCTGTGGAATATCTGCAGAAAAGAAAACACGCACTCACATAGTAATAAAGGTATTTGAAGTACTTGGGCTAATTTCAAAATACTTTGAAATTAGTGAAGGAATTAAATTTAATCTTCTGTGATTTTTTTTTCTCTCTAAACTTGTCATCTTAAAATACTGGTGGCATTTGAGAAGTGACTTCGTTATGTCTCACTAAACATTTGGGTTATTTAAAATTAGTAAGGGTCGTTTAAAAATGGCGGAGCTCCGTAAATAACCTGACAGCGTTGTTAAGACAATCATACATTGCTAATTAAGTTTCTGCTTCAGATAAGAGTGCTCCCCACCAGGGTCGTCTTTTCTTCTTTTCAGTACACTTTGTAATACTTGTCCCCACACCCTTGGGAGCACCACTGACCGTCAAATTTTCCTTACCAACAAGACATTTTGTCATAGGTACATATTTAACAAATTAAGGGGAACAATACCCCGCGAGTGTCAGTTTATCTCTGAAGCAATCATGTATAAAATTTGGAGATCCTGTGCGGCTTTTCCAAACTACCTCCTGCTAGCGTTGTTAAGACCAGGGCCGGTTCAGGGGCTTTTTGCGCCCCGGGCGGCAATAGGCGTGTGGCTTCATACAGGGGGCGTGGTCAGTTACGCCCCCTGTACAGTAGTAGCGCCACTTAAATGATGTGCGCTGTGCGATGACGTCATCACGCAGCGCACATCGTTACAGTAAAGGTCCTCTCCACGAAGGGAAACTAGACGCGTAGCGTCTAGTTTCCCTTCACAGCGGGCAGCGACAGAGGACAGAGTGGGCAGCGGGGGGCACAGCAGCAGCGGATCTTGCCCTCCGGAAGGCGGCGCCCCGGGCAAAAGTCCTGCTTGCCCGTGGCACGATCCGCTACTGGTTAAGACATCACAAAGGTCTCTTAGCTGTGCGCTAAAATATGGAAGAAGATTTTGCTGGGGGTGATGGGAAGGTCTGTGTATGTCCGGTAGTAATACGGGGTAGAGGCGCCAGATCTGTGGGGTATTGTGCATCCCAAATATATGTGTTACCACAAACCATATCCACAGCAGCCATTATTCAGTCTTATAGGGAAGGAGGGGGCGGGGGCATGTTCTATATATATGTGCCCTCATTTAAAAACTTCAGCATCTAAGCTGCAGAGCAAGCACAATGATTGCATATGCTGTAAAATAATATTAACGAGATGTTTAAAAGAACAAGGACAAAGAGTTTGTATATTTTCCTTGTCATTTTTCTACCATGCATGTGCTGATTGGCACAGCGGCTATTTTCCCGGTTACTTGTACAGCAGCACTGCAGGACTAGGGAGAGGTGAGTATTACGGACCCCAGGTGCAGGCTGTGCAGTGTAGTTGCCCCTAGACCCAGGGGCCTGTGTGCACTACACTTCCTGCTCCCATTATAGATAAGCCCCTGGAAATAGTGGCTGATTTCCCTGACTCCCCGCACAGTCTAGCATTCTCCCTGAGGCCAGGTTGAGTTTATGGAACACAGTGATGACTTCATCAGTCTCCACCATGGAGGAAATTCTGGAGAGAAGACTAAACAGGGTTTGTGCTACAAGAAAATGGCTGCATCTTTCCAGGACAATGATGGAAACATGAGTGAATGTCTTCCTAAGGATGCGTCATGAATGCCTCTATGCTTTAGGGCTCATTTACAGTTGGAACATCGGTCACTTTATAGCACGCTTCTCAGGCGGAGAAGTGCACATACTCTAGAGCGCAGAGGGCATAGGTATGACTTACAACAGTAGGCAAGCATGTAACACAATTAGGCACAATTAGCTGTATAGTATAGAGATATGTGCAAAGTGAGTCTGGCTCTTTTTTAAATGTTTTTCAATATGTGTGGAATAAAAGTGTAATCTCATCCCTGTTTGCCTCTTCTTTGCTTTTGCAAAAACCTGCAAGGAGTCAGGTAGTGCAACAATGGTAATAATCCTTGCCGCATAGTGCGCCAGTGTCCCGTGCCATCTTAGAGGAGGTAACACTGAGCTCTGCTCCATATTTGTATGTAACGCTGCTTCGCTCTACAAGTAGAGCACGCTAGTACAATGACCCCGGAATCGAACTCCCCCGTACGCCGATCCCAAAGGTGTCATCTGCTACAGAAGTAATCTGTACCTCTTGGAGACTACTGAGAAAACATTTCTTCAATTTTACTACTTCTGTTCCTTAAATATGTCTGAGTCTTTTAATGCGGAGCCCGTCCACGGTCACATTTGTAAAGACTACTTATTATTATAAGTGAGGAACGGAGAGAGAAACACGAAGGATGGATTCTGACACTTTCTTCAATGTTTTTTTGTGATAGGGCAGTAAATCCTAATATGCTGCTAACTAGGAGATACTGCGTCCTAATCAAGTGTTGTGCTATCCACCGTGAATTCAACTAATCTATCCATTGCCCCTTGTAGTTTGCAGCCGAATAACGACAATCAATGATTCCCATGAAGAGGGCAGAATATAGGCCTTCATTCCGAGTTGATCGCTCGCTAGCTACTGTTAGCAGCCGTGCAAACGCATAGTCACCGCCCACGGGGGAGTGTATTTTCGCTTTGCACGAGTGCGAACGCCTGTGCAGCCGAGCGGTACAAACACATTTAGTGCAAAACAAGACCAGCCCTGTAGTTACTTATTCTGTACGATGATTGGTGCTACGAAGGTCCCGGAATTGACGTCGGACACCCGCCCTGCAAACGCCTGGACACATCTGCGTTTTTCCAAACACACCCAGAAAACGGTTAGTTGACACCCATAAACTCCCACTTCTTGTCAATCTCATTGCGATCGGCTGTGCGAATGGAATCGGCGCTAGAAGCAGTGCAAAACAACGATGCTCTTGGTACCCGTACGCCGGGCGTGCGCATTGCGAGCCATACGCAGTTTTGCCGTTTTTTTAAATGATCGCTACGCAGCGAACAACGGCAGCTAGCGATCAACTCGGAATGAGGGCCATAGGGTCTGTCTTAATGGCGAATACTACGACACAAAGCACGTCCCACACGTCCGTTTGCCGCACACCTGGCCCGTGGGCCGCCAGTTGGAGAGCCCTGTTCAAGTCACCCGTTTGGCTATGCAAATGCGCTAGAAGCCGTGCTCGTACAGTTTCAGAGGCCACATAAAATCTCAGACAGCAGATGGCAATCTGTTTCACCATCTTTAATGTGACGCTTTTCTCTAATGAACTTAACCCCTTCAGCGCCAGGAGGCACAGCGAGAGATCTGCAGGCAGGGGGCACCAGCCGGACAAAGAGGGAAAGCTGTGAGAACTCGGAGACACCCCTTCTTTGTAGGGGGAAAACATGTTTACATAGATCCAATTTGCAGTCATAAAATTACATAAATATGGCATAAACATTTTAAATCTGCCTTTGACATAGTTTACAAATAGATACTGCAGAAAGAGCAGCCTGTAAAGGCGTTCTTAAAGTGACTTCAGAACTGTTTATGAAATGGGCTTGTTAAAATATTAACTCGCTCGCTTCTACATGTAGAGAACTAGCTGCGACGCAGTTACTCGCTCAAAGTTTTTGTTGCAAAGTTTTCTTTAATGTTGCGGAACGACGTCGGGGTTTAGGGAATCGTTTATTTGTAAAAATAAATAACGTTCAAGCTTGTGACTGTATCTAGCTTAAATCTATTTTTTTTTAATTAATAAAGGGGAAGGCGTGCCGACAGCAGATGGAAGGTGAAAGTTTGATAGGGGAAAAAAAACATTCCGTTCGCACTCTCTCCGTTTTTTTGTTTTCTGTTTAGAACATAAGCCCGTGTAGATATGGTAATGACATAGATAGGCAATTGAGCATGCTTATTAGAAATCAACAAAGGCACAAGGCATCTGTGGAGGGACGTGGGTGGCCGGAAGATGCGGCCTTAAAGATATTCGGAACGATATAAGCCTCTTATAAGAGAATGATTTCGTCTGATGCTTGTGAATAAAGACCCTCGGCGTCCGGACACAATAGAAAGCCGTGTGTCTCCATTTTTATCACTTAGAAGAGGAGGGACCGGGAACTGCTTACTGTCTGTGACAATGCTGAGCGGGTTTATCAGTGTGTGACTGGAAGTTGCCGTTTATACTGTAAAGGCATTCTAGCAAGTCCGTGATATGTACTAACATGACTTGACCCATGTTAAGAGATCACAGTGTAAAACTGAAGGTCTACCAATGGCGATCCATGGCGCTGTTTAACGTTCAATGGGCCTAATTCAGATCTGATCGCAGCAGCAAATTTGTTAGCAGTTGGGCAAAACCATGTGCCCTGCAGGGGGGGGGGGCAGATATAACATGTGCAGAGAGAGTTAGATTTGGGTGTGGTGTGTTCAATCTGCAATCTAATTTGCAGTGTAAAAATAAAGCAGCCAGTATATACCCTGCACAGAAACAAAATAACCCACCCAAATCTAACTCTCTCTGCACATGTTATATCTGCCTCCCCTGCAGTGCACATGGTTTTGCCCAACTGCTAAACAATTTCCTGCTTCGATCAACTTGGAATTACCCCCCATGTGCACTGCAGGTGGGGCAGATTTAACATGTGCAGAGAGAGTTAGATTTGGGTGGGGTGTGTTCAATCTGCAATCTAATTTGCAGTGTAAAAATAAAGCAGCCAGTATTTACCCTGCACAGAAACAAAATAACCCACCCAAATCTAACTCTCTCTGCACATGTTATATCTGCCTCCCCTGCAGTGCACATGGTTTTGCCCAACTGCTAAACAATTTCCTGCTTCGATCAACTTGGAATTACCCCCCATGTGCACTGCAGGTGGGGCAGATTTAACATGTGCAGAGAGAGTTAGATTTGGTTGGGGTGTGTTCAAAGTGAAATCTAAATTGCAGTGTAAAAATAAAGCAGCCAGTATTTACCCTGCACAGAAACAATATAACCCACCCACATCTCACCTGTGTAGGCTTTTTCACGTCGGGATTATGGCCGCTGGGCGGTATTCTGACGTCTGTATTTTGCACGCCAGGATGCCTGGTGGCATTTTATCTGTATCCATAGACCACCATATTGCAGTGTGTCGGGCGAGGAGTAAGATATACGGTGGATTGCGGATAACACGCAGGGGCGGTTTCGGAGTTGGCCGATCTCTGTGCACGGATGCAAAGTACAAGATTCTGCATTTAGCGAATGTGCCGACGCACTGAGTCATTGTTGTGCATCTCCAGCCTACTGTGGTGTAAAGAACTCTGTGGGCATTTTGGGTGGAAACAATGCGAGCGTGCGGCACTGCCCTGACTTGTGGGTGTGCCGTGGGTGTATATATAAAAAGCTCAGTGCGAGTCGTGCGTACGGAGAAGGGAAGCCTGTTTCTAGCGGATGTCTAGCAGCTGGCGTGGGTCTGGTGCAGGTGCAGAACCTATTGGTGAGGATTTTGCAGCGGCGGGTACAATGGCAGCAGTGCTGTGACCCTGGCATTACCCCATCAGAGTCTTACATTAGCATGAAGTAGTAAATCTGGAGTCACATTGTAAGCGACCTGCTCAGAATCAGTCCCACGGTGAGAATCATTTATAGAATGTCACCATTGGTGTAGACCAGCGGTTCCCAAACTTTCCTGAATCACGACACCCCCGAGGATAAATGGTTTTTATTTTTATCGATATATTGTGATTTTTTTTTAAATTAAGTAAATGGTGCCACCTGTCACCTGTAGGTTCAGTGATATGGTGGTGTACGGATGTACTGCTGATTGGCAGCCACTAGCACTGGTTCTGCCCATAACTTTCACAATAAATAATTTGATATGGTCCTGGACCACCAACCTAGGCACCCCTGCAAGAGCCTCACGGCACCCCAGGGTGCCTGCCTATCTATCTATCTATCTATCTATCTATCTATCTATCTATCTATCTATCTATCTATCTATCTATCTATCGCATAAACTATCTATCTATCGCATCAACTATCTATCTATCTATCTATCTATCTATCTATCTATCTATCGCATAAACTATCTATCTATCGCATCAACTATCTATCTATCTATCTATCTATCTATCATCTATCTATCTATCTATCTATCTATCTATCTATCTATCTTTCGTATCCAACTATCTACTACATCTATCTATGCCATATCTATTTATCTATCTATCTATCCCATATCTATCTATCTATCTATCTATCTATCTATCTATCTATCTATCTATCTATCTATCTATCTATCTATCTATCTATCTATCTATCTATCTATCTATCTATCTATTGTATCCAACTATCTATCTATCTATCTATCTATCTATCTATCTATCTATCTATCTATCTATTCATTCCATATCTATCTACCTATCTATCTATCTATCTATCTATCTATCTATCTATCTATCTATCTATCTATCTATCATTTCCAACTATCTATCTATCTATCTATCTATCTATCTATCTATCTATCTATCTATCTATCTATCTATCTATTAATCGATCGATCGTATTCAACTATCAACTGTATCTATCTATCTACGGCATCTCTCTCTCTCTCTCTCTCTCTCTCTCTCTCTCTCTCTATATATATATATATATATATATATAGTACTTTAGGCAGACATAGATAATTAGCAATGGGAATTCATTTTAATAATAAAAAAAACAATAGAATGCAGGCAAAAACAATAATAGTAATAATAAGAATAAAAATAATTTATACACAGTGATAATGTTCTCCTTATTGCTCACCACAGACAAGTAAATGGCTTAAGAACACAATAAAACGAGTATATCTATGTATATAAAAACCCCAAACAGAAACAAAATAGAAGTAAACAGCCTTTAGACCAGATGAACACAGTAAGTGCTTACATATGTGGGTTACACTACAGGCTACATCTGCATTACATGCAGGCAAGTAAAACATATCTCTGCATCTCACTTCTATATATATATTTTAGTAAGATGAGATTCCGACAGCCCTGAATCTATAAAAATAAATTACTTGCGTTATACCGCTGGAAAAGTCAATGATTAATTTCAAGTATTGAATTTATTTCAATATATTTCATTAACTTCTCCAGAAAAAAAAAAAAAACCACAGGCTGTTCTTATTGCTAAAAAGCAAATATTAAATTAAAGAAACTACCTACAAAAATAAAATAAAAAAATACACATAGAAGTTCCTGAAATATCCATGTGAAAACCCGCATTGTGCTAAGGATGTTTTCTGTGGAGCGTCTTAGTTCCATTCAATTCCAAATAGGGGAGTAGTAGTAGAGACAGCGGAAATCTGCATTTAGTTAATCCTAATCCGTTCTTTATTTCCCAACCTGCACTTTTATACATTGAAAGTAAAGGGCGTATACAATACAGCCTCAGCATTCCCTTGTTTTGTGCCCCTGTATCTTATTCCTTCTCTGTCTCAAACTGTGGGGCGAAGAACAGAGGTTTTGTCTACTTTCTAGGGTTATTAAAGTTGATACATCAAATGATTTGTACTATGGTAAAACTGCGCACTTCCTTCGTATATGGATAAAACTAGGTATCGTGGTCCTCGAGTTATATACAGAAGGGATGAAATGTGATCATGGTTAGAAGATTTTTAAGGTGACTGACGACACAGTAGAAGTGGCATTACTTTAAATATAAAGACATAAAAAGCTGACAAGCCCATATCGCTTATATCAGCAGTCATACTATCGTAAATTAGTTTTTCTCTAATAGTGAAATGGAATTGTTGCGACATATGCAGTGAAGCAGCCACCGCTCAGCCCCTGCCGCCGGTAGACTCACGCCTACTGCGCTTACCTAAATCATCGTCCAACTTTCAGCACCACAGACAAGTTAGGCATCAGATTCTCACAAGTAGCCACACAAGTAGACCCAATTGTGGCTGTGGTTTGCTAATTGTCTAACAAATGCGATCTAGGAGAAGTGTATAAAAAAGTTGGACCCCAAAAGCACAATTATACAGGAGGATGTTAGTGGGCATAAGGAAAGTACTGGAAGCTTTTAAGACGTGTCAAGGAAAAAAATGATATTAAGCAAATTAATTTTCATTTACTTACAAAGGAATTAATTGGAAAGTGCAAAAAGAAGTCCAAGAAAAGGTGATTTTGTGGTAATTTTAGGTGACTTTACATTTTGTCAAAAAAAATATAAAAAGCAATCATTTTCCGTTGAAATAAATACTTTCATTAGATTTGGGGTGCATAATAAAATTAAAAAGATGCTTTGGGGGTAATTTGAGGCCATTCTTTTTCACAGTAAAAATTCTATGTAATTATTGGCCCAATGAAACTATTTGAAAACTTTCAAATGCCTAGTCACTACTAGGGAGGGTCATCAAGGGGTTCTGAAGCAAGTCCCGACATTTTTACCTTAAAATAAAGATGTTTCCCTATCTTTTCACACCCTAAGGAGGGTGCACACAAAAAAACACAAATTTTCTCTGATTGCTTCACTGTGAGTTTGTAATTGGACTGTAAAATGAATTTGCAGAGAAAATCACAACTTGCATCTAATGGTGGGATACAAGTGATGCCCCCCCCCCCCCAATAAATAAGTAAATAAATATATCAGTCTTCGTTTTTTTACATTTCTGCAGAGGTCCCATGTACTACAAGTCTCAGCAGCTCCCAGCAGCATGTTGCAGCATGTGCAATACTGAGCAGGCACTGGAGGGATGATCTTTATGGCAGCAGAAATAGAAGTGGGGAAAAATCGGCAGAAAGCAAACTGATGTGTGTTTGATATATATATATATATATATATATATATATATATATATATACACACACACACACACTCACTGTAAGTACATAGCTGGATGATTGTCTGCCACAATCAAGCCTTGTTTGTTCTTACAGCGACCGTATAAGGTCATGCTAAGCAGCGCAGTGTTAAGATAGATTGGCAGCCAATATGTTTAAGGCAAGGGCTATTTTAAGAAAAAATAAAACAGAAGGAAGCAGCTAATCGGAATCAAGCGCCACTGTTTTCTTGCTGGTGATTATGAATGGCCAAGCCAAAAATCTGCGTGACAGCAAAAATGTAAGAATACATAGAAAGCAGCGAGCATGTGACAGCGCACTGAGGGCCTGCGAGCCCTTGACACTAAGCAGGAGGGAACGCGGCATCATAACAGCTCTCTAATGCCCACTAATAGGCTCACTCGAGGAGGGGCCGGGACTTCAGATTCAATTAGGAGGCAGGTGCCTGTCTTATGTAAAATGCTTACACTGAGTGATGGCCTAGCATGGAGGGGACGACAAGACGCGGAGATGGACTGCGATCGGACGCGCTCTTCTGTTCATGACCCACTCCTCTGGCGGAATAGGGGTTAAAAGGCCCAAAGTCAAAAGCGAAATGTTTGTCAGCGCTTGTGTGAATTTACAGAACTCGTATTCCATGCAGCTCCTAAGGGGAAATGTATCAAGCCTTGGAGAAAGATACAGTGGAGTCATCTTAGTTTGCGGCAGATAAATGACTAAAGCTGATTGTTGGTTGCCTTTGACAACTTCTCCAATTTATCTCTCACCAAAGTTTGTTACATCTCCCCAATTATTCTGTACTGTACTACTGTATGGCGGGCTGGCCTGGGGACAGCTGGGATCTGAGAGGCAACGCAACGCGTATGTCAATGTTCTTTCCTTGACCAAGGAAAATAAAATGAGGGTCTGTGAAAAGTCACCTTATGGGTGTTTGACTGAGGCGACGACATGTAACGGTGGGGTGGACGGGCGGTGACTGAGTTTAACTACAAAGGTGGAGCTGCAATATATTCTGCTCTGTCAGAGGACCAGCTAAAGGTCAAAGGTCTAGTCCCCACAGGCTTGATTAATGTAAACCCGACCCTAACGCTGCGCATGTATGTAGATGATCCTGACTCACAGATGTTTCGCTCAGTCCATGAAGGTAAAGACACCGGTTTGTCCTCTTCCATTTGATGCTGTGCCCTGACCTAATTATAATATACAGGTTACATCAAGCACCCCAATACCAAGTCCCTAATATCTCTGACTCTATAACAAATTTGGGGCCTAATTCATTTGTATGCTAATGCAGTAGCAATACTGGTCCTCTAGGCTACGGAACTGATAATATCAGCTAGTGAAAAGATACACCCATCGGAGCCATCCAAACTCATTCACAGTTGCGTACATATTCGCAACCAATACACAAAAACGAGGAACATCGGAGCTAAGGGTTGGTCTATGGCTGCGCAGACTGGTCACAGCAGTAGTGACACAAGCGCCATGTTTTTGTACATACGAGCTTCCAGCTGACGGCAGATGTACACCCCGAAAACGTCCATAACTCACCTGCGTTGTCCCAATCACGCCCCATAAACTTCCTGTTAACACTCCCAAATGGTCATTTCCTGTCAATCACTTTTCTATGAAATGCTAATCGCAGCGGCACCTTGACACATGCACACTGCGATCGCAACACATGCGCAGTCTACCGATAATCGCTCCATTGCCTAATAATCGCCCATTGCGTACAAACATGAATTAGGCCATAAGTGAGGTCGCACTGAATGGAATTAATGGAGTAACACAAAATGTCCAGGCTCCTCAGCAAAATCTTGGTGGGAACCTCATTCCAGGCCCAATGCCCGGTGCAGCCGATGCAAAAGCGACACTGCGACTGGACGGAGACACAGTTTGGAAAGGATGATGAGTCAGTATAAAATACTGTATTAATATATAATATAATAGAGCTACAAGCATACATGCATGCTGGGTCCACGGCTGTGCAGGCCAGATTCCAAGAGGGGCTCTTAGGATACAGTTATGGTGGCTTTAGGAGAGCGTATCTAATCAGAATGTCCACACCAGAATGTCAACGTCAAGTTAAGTCAACAGTCAAAATGTTGACTTAGCATTTTAATACTTAAATTTAGGTTTATGTTTAAGGTTAGGCTAAAATACTGAGCAATGCCATGCCAACAGTCAGAACATGTCGACATATCATACAACACCCTAGGAGAGCGCTGCGCCACTTAGGTAGGAGAGCTGTGGGCAACCCTCTTGGAACAATGATTTTAAAGAGCAAAATTTCAAGGAGTCTTCCCATTTATTTAAGGCGTACAAGTACACAGTACATTTTAACTCCCTTGAAGTCTTCTTTTCAAACTGTGCGTTCTAGCATCCTAGCGCAAGACGTCCGTATTACACAAGTGCCTCTGTCAAAATCAGAGTTTTCCAACCGAAGCCACCTAGCGACGTCGGACTTTGCGGTGTAACACTTCCTCTACATTTCTCAGGATCAAGGACAGCTTATTTTATTTTTATTTTGTCTTGCAAAAAAGACCGGGGTCTTGTGTTTATATTAAGTGCTGCTTTATAAACACTGGCCCCCTGTAGTAAATTATACAAGAAGACGCACTTCATTTTGGTTTCATATTTGAGAATTCCTTTCATGACTGTACGTAATTGAAATTAGATGCATTATAAGCAGGGAGAGGAACCTGTGATAATTGTGATGAATGTGTACAAAACATGGCGGCTTGAATGACGTAGGCTTTATTTATTTATGGGAATAGTCTAGGACGCAAACCACTGTTGTAGGGTCAAGACGATTCCCAGTTTTAACTGGTTTCAGGCCACAGAGATCTCTGATTGAACATGTAAAGCATGAACATGGAGATGAGAAATACAGTGGGTAGAGTGAGGTGTTGGGTATTTTTCCGGGCGCAAACTGTCGACAATTTGGTATATAAACAAACCCTTCACATTGGGGTCCTTGAAACACTGGAATTCCATGTAAAATGACTCTTTGCCTAAATCAGAATAACCCCGGCTTGGTTACTTATTAGCACCTTTGCAGGTGAAGATAGCAGGAGGAAGATCGCATTTCATCCACCTTGTATTAGCTTTCAAGTGAAAATTGGCAGACGGATTCCCAGAAGAGCCGTGCCCTGTATGTCTGTCTTTAACCAGCTGAGTGATCCCAGCTTTTAATATAGCTGTACCAATTATTGTAAAAGTCATCGAGACCCTTATAACCACAAATATTGACAGTTTATTGCTCAACGCTTGCATGACATTTGAAGGTCACATTATACATAATACATACTCTTTTATAAAAATGTCTGGGACACAGATACATGATCAGCAATTACTTCTGCTATTTGCGCTGTATTGATTCCGATCTTATTCCAAGCTAAGTAGAAAAAGTATAGTATAAAACAGACGATTAACATAGTAACAAAGCGGATTCCAAATAATAATAATAATAATAATAATAATAATATACAGTATGCAGCACAATAGGATCAGCAGTAACGTAACAAGAATGGAGCTAGTAATTGGGTTTTAGCTAAGAACAAATGGTGGTTGCATCAGCCATTGGCTTTGTTGGCGCTCTCAGTGGGTACTCTAGGTTGACCCCAAAAAGAATGGGATGGCATCAGTTCACCCCTACAATACCTCACTGTTACTGTCAGATAGATGAGGGAGAGGATGAAACGGGCGCAAATCATATGGCCTCTAGCACAGGTTACATTACCTTGAGAATAGACACGATTATTCTTCTCTTTCACATACAGATGTAGCCATGTTCATCTTACTGCGATATGGCATGCTGCATGGCATGCAAGGCTGCGACTACTGACGGCCGGCGATCACTTAATTAAAGGAATTAATGGAGCGATCTCCGGCTGAGAATAGTCGCAGCTGGCATATCACGCAACAAGCCGTGTTGCAGCATACCGCATCGCAGCAAAGAGGAGCCAGTGTCAGTATCTATGCATGCATGGTGTCATGTAGCATCTGCAGCGTTGTACAGGGGGATCGACATAAACGTTGCAAAATAACAGAGCATAATAGCTTATAATACTGTACCTCCTAATATCACACACTGGGAAGGGCAAGATACTGGAATAAGCCTAAAGCAATGCATGCGCGGTGGTGCTGGAAGAAAGGGAAGCAAGATCAGAACTTACGTAGTCCTTGCACAGACGGGTGAAAACAGTGCCAGAGCCGCTGAAATGGAGATAGGAAACTAATAAGAGGCACACAGGTGACACGGAGTGTGCTACTGGGAGAAAAAGAGGGTGGAGGGTCCTGCCTGTGAAAGCTTACATACTAAAGGGAGGGGCTCAACAGCTCAAGAGTGAACTGGGGTGGATACATGGTGGAGGTGTAGAGGGCATATTATGAGAAGGGCTGGGGAGCTTTCATAAAAAGGGGTGTCTTTAGGGTGTGTATAAAACATAGATGGTTTTTATGACTGGTATTATGGTCTGAGTTCCGCTATGTGCAAAATTGTTGAGGCGAGTATGAGAGGAAGTCACCAGGGTGGAGGTGGCCTCCAGTGGTGGAGCAGTGAGAGCAGGAGAGAGTGTGGACAGAGATGAGGTTGAAGGTGGGGTAGTGGATAAATTCTGTATATGTGAGGGTGAGGCTTTTCAACTGGATTCTGAGGGGGATAGGGAGCTGGTTGCAGAGGGGGGACTCCAATGCCATGTGGAGGGAGAGAGGAAATTACATGAGCAGCACTCCTACTTAGAACAGACTGAACTGGGGACAGGTATGTATGAGGGAAGCCAGTGAGAAGGAGGTTACAGTAGTCAAGGTGGGGGATGACACATCCATTCATCGGAATTGTTGGCCTGGAGGGTGGGGAAGGGCCGGGTCAGAGAGATGTTGCACAGTATGGAGAGATAGAATGAATGTGAGGCGTAAAAGAGTGAAGTTGAGGATGACACTGACTTGACACCGTTATCAGTTTTCCAAGTACAATAGAGGTCTCTTTCATAATTTCAAGCACCATGATTAACAATTACTATATAACATTTCCCCCCTCCCCCGCAAAAAAAAATAAAAAAGTACAAAAAATAAAACCCTTCCTATCTTGTTATTTTTTTAGCAGTGCTCCTTACAGCGGCTGTGCAGGGTCATGTCTCCATGTATAACACTATCACTGGAAAGCGTCAATGACTTTCTTTTGTGTCCTTCATGGCATTCGGAATGAGTTTCCACTTAAGAGCCTACCAAAATATACCGACATATATACAGTATATAATGTACACTGAATAACTCATCTTTGCTTTAGCGCTGTGCGGATACACACACAACATAAATTGGTGCCTGATGTTTATTACTTCGCTCGTCTAGTTCCCAACAACACATATGTGGTCCATAAAATAAATATTCTGATGAATTTATTATTGGATGTTGAGGTTTTTATCTATTTGGGGGCATAAAATACGCAATCTGTTAAAAAGAAAAGCATATTTTGCTTTCCTCTCACTGTATTTTTTAACTGGTAATTGTACGTACATATTTCTATTTTATTGTTTAAATCCTTTTTCTACAAATTGAGTCGTTAACACACCAGCAGAAAAAAAAGCAAAACAGAAAATTACCTTTTTATGTACATTGCGAATAGTATTTCTTTTGTTTTACATCCAACCTCGACTGTGTGTTCTGATTTTGCAACATTTCTTTTTGTGCTGTTTAAAGGGGTCTAAGTGTAAGGAAGACCCTATACGGAAGACCCTTGACCACAATAGCACTTCACTGTTATCATCGTACATGTGTACAGTCGCTACTAATCAGCCTACTTGGCGTAGCGACGCTGGGATACCACTTCTCATAAAGGAGCCTAATGTTTTGACAGTGGCGTAATTATACTTTGCCAGATGGGACCCATCATTACGAGCTAACCATAGCACTCCCTGCACAAAGTCCCCTGCTAGAGTTGTCACAGGCACTCAAACAAAATGATATTGGGATGTGTCCAGTCAGATAAGTATCAAGTACTCTAGGACGGATCCTCAAGGTTAAATGTATCATAGAAGGAAAGGCTTTGGTATAGGTATCTCTTTGATGTCTATGGCTCTGTAACAAAATGTCAACATTCTTAACTCAATTCATGGGTCAACTTAGAGAGCTAACATTAAGCAGAGTTTGTAAAGTCATTGTATGGGCCCCTGTAATAATCTGCAGTGACACAGTGGGTGGCCACCGCGCTAAGAACTATTTTGACCCAAGGCGCTATATTTTTGGAGTTTATATGCTCTTTTTGAGTGGAGTTTACCATGGATGACAAACTACAGGTTGAGTATCCCATATCCAAATATTCCGAAATACGGAATATTCCGAAATACGGACTTTTTTTAGCGAGACTGAGATAGTGAAACCTTTGTTTTTTAATGGCTCAATGTACACAAACTTTGTTTAATACACAAAGTTATTAAAAATATTGTATTAAATGACCTTCAGGCTGTGTGTATAAGGTGTATATGAAACATAAATGAATTGTGTGAATATAGACACACTATGTTTAATGCACAAAGTTATAAAAAATATTGGCTAAAATTACCTTCAGGCTGTGTGTATAAGGTGTATATGAAACATAAATGCATTCTGTGCTTAGATTTAGGTCCCATCACCATGATATCCCATTATGGTATGCAATTATTCCAAAATACGGAAAAATCCCATATCCAAAATACCTCTGGTCCCAAGCATGTTGGATAAGGGATACTCAACCTGTAGTAGGTTCCTTGGATTCAGACTTAATTGGTCCTGGTGTTTGTGTTTCTGTGGATGGGAACTTGATTGTAAGCTGCAGAGGACAGGGACTTGTGCGTGAATACAATTGTTTAATTATAAAGAGCTGCATAACATGTTGGCATTATATAAATTATAGACAATGATAATTATCATATTAAACAAAGCGGACTTGTTGTCCCTATGGAAACCACATTGGTAGATTGTAAAAATTGGACGAATTCTTGACAGTTGACTGAATGTATAAGGGGATGAAAACCCCAGATTGCGTGGCCAAATATTGTGAAATGCGTCAGCAAGGGGTACCTGGACAAAGAGCTCTATCTTAGGGTGGGAGGTGAGCTCAATTACATTTTCAATGTGGTCCGTAAAGTCGAGGTTGCCTTTCTCACTACTAGAGTGCCTGGTGAATGTGTTTCCACCACTAGTGACTTCATTTTTTTAAAGCTCTAGTCTCCATTTCAACCTATGGTGACTTGGTATAAATAAAGCAGACTCGGGTGGACAATGAAATTTGGTGGGCAAGCAATTTGTAGCCATTTAAATATGTTATATATCTTACTCCCAGTGGAATTTTCTTACAGGTATTTGATAAAACAACTTTAAATACAGAGCCAAACCTTGGATCACCAAAACGTTCCAGCGGCATTCAGCAAGGTGCAGAAGAGGACTAAAAGAATGATAATTGCAGATCTAGTGTTTTCAATATGTCATCTTCCATAAATTAATTTACACATAGGAGGGAAGGAAGGCCATCATGGGTATATATATCAATGAAAATTACACATTGAAAATTTAAATGGCCATTTGATATTTATCTCCTGTAAGATTTGAAGAACTCGATAACATCAGACTTACCACATGCATCATAAAGACATCCAGGGGCAATGAGGAAGCTCTCCATTAGTGAGATGAAGAGCACCAAATCTACCAAACCAGGGTTCACAATGTGTATTTATACATCGTGCCTTAGAATGGATACAAGTGTGCAATTAACCAATGCAGGTAGATGTCTGAAGCTTCCATCCATTAAGGCTTAGGGGTCTATGTACTAAGCTTTGGAGAGAAAATGGACTCCCCCCCTCAACCTGCCCCTTGGACCCCCTCCCCTCTCATCCTCTCCGCTCCCTCCCCCCCACTGCCTGCTCCCACCTTGCTCACCTCTTTAACCTATCGCTCTCTACCGGCATCTTTCCCTCACCATTCAAACATGCTCTGGTGTCCTCTATTCTCAAAAAAAAAAACAACCTCGACCCTTCATCACTCACTAGCTACCGCCCCATCTCTCTTCTACCTTTCGCCTCCAAACTACTTGAACGACTGGTCTACAGCCATCTCACTAGCTACCTTTCTGACAACTCCATCCTTGATCAACTACAATCTGGCTTTCGCCCACTCCACTCCACCGAGACTGCCCTGGTGAGAGTCACCAATGACCTGCCTTTGGCCAAATCCAAAGGCCACTTCTCTCTGCTTATCCTTCTGGACCTCCCTGCTGCCTTTGACACCGTGGACCACCCTCTCCTCCACCGCACACTCCAAAACGTTGGCCTCTCTAGCACCGTCCGTAACTGGTTTACCTCATACCTCACTGACGGCTTTCTTCTCTGTGTCTGCCTCTGGAACCGTCTGTTCTCCCTGTACACCACTTCCCTGGGTGCGTTCATTAACTCCTTTGGCCTTCAATACCACTTCTATGCTGATGACACACAACTCTCCTCTCCTGATCTGTCCCCCTCTGTCCTCTCTCAGGTCTCCAGCTGACTCTCTGCCATCTCCTCCTGGATGTCTGAGCATTCTCTGAAGCTCAACATGGACAAAACTGAACTCATTATCTAGCCCTAATTCAGAGCAACACCCCCGACCAATATCTCTATCACTGTTGACAACACTATCATCTCCCCTGTTCCCCAACTCCGCTGCCTGGGTGTCACTCTTGACTCCTCCCTCTCCTTTGCACCCTACATCCAAGCTCTGGCACAATCTTGTCGGTTCCAGCTACGCAACATTGCTCGCATCAGGCCATTTCTCTCCCAGAGTGCAACTAAACTTATCATCCACTCACTGGTCATCTCACGACTCGACTACTGCAATGTTCTCCTCACTGGCCTCACTTGCTCCCACCTCGCTCCCCTCCAATCTGTCCTGAACTCTGCAGCTAGGCTCATCTTCCTCTCCCACCGCTCCACATCTGCCACTCCCCTTCACCAATACCTGCACTGGCTCCCAATCCCCTACAGAATCCTCTTCACACTCCTCACCCTCACAAACAAGGCCATCTCTAATTCCACTGCTCCCTACATATCCAACCTCCTCTCCCTTCAAACTCCCTCCCGCCCCCTACGGCGGCCGATGACCGTCGCCTCTCCTCTACCCTGGTCACTGCTTCCCATGCACGAGTTCAAAATTTTGCCCATGCTGCACCCCTTCAGTGGAACGCGCTCCCCCGCTCCATTAGACTCTCCCCGACAATGCAAAGCTTCAAACGGGCACTGAAAACCCACCTATTTATCAAAGTGTACCCCTCCGATGCATAACCTAGTCCTTAGGTTGCTCCTCCATCCCCCTGCCCCATGCCTTGAACATCTCAGCTTTGCCTACATACTGCCATCAGGCTACCAACTGCTTGCTTGCACCTCATGTCATCTGTCTGTTGCCCCTCCCCACTAGATTGTTAGCTCTTCAGAGCAGGGCCCTCTTTCCTCTTGTTGTCTAAGCCCTCTTCTCCTCACATGTCACTCGCAGCTCTCCCCTACTCAGCGCCCATCTTTACCCGCTTTTTCTCCTGCTGGTAAAGGCTCATCTATGGCCGCCAGCCCCTAGTAGTGCAATGATCACTCCCTCACTACTTACATCTCAGCTGTATGATGTATGAGAATTGTGCTGCTCTTTGTTTCCTGTACTCTATTTTTGTTATTTATTTACTGTTATGCTATGTTTTGTCTCCCTGTACTGTCCTTTGTACGGCGCTGCGAAACACATGTGGCGCCTTATAAATAGAATATAATAATAATAATAATAATAATAATAATAAAGTACCAGCCAATCAGCTCCTAACTGCATTGTTACAGATTGGGTTTGGAGCTGGTTGGTTGGTAGTTTATCTCTCTCCAAGTATAAGTACGTAGACTCTTAAGTCTATTATCCCACTTTTGCAATGCTGAAACCTGTATGTCTTACATAATACTTTAGGGAGGAGATGTATGAAGCAGTGAAAAGACTGAAGACGTGAGCCAGTGGAGAAGTTGCCCATGGCAACCAATCAGCTGATACCTATAATTTTATAAAATGCACTTGATAAGTATTACCTCAGAGCTGATTGGTTGGCATGAGCAACATCTCCACTGGCTCACTTCTCCACTCTTTTCACCACTTCATACATTCCTCCCTAGGTCTACTATATATTTTTCGTAAATAGCATTCCTCGTCGGACCCGTTTCTTGGTAATCTGCTAACAAACAATTCTAAGTACCTAATCCATAATTAGAGAAAAGTACTGATTATCCTGTAGACCAGGCATTTTCAACCAGTGTGCCGTGGCACACTAGTGTGCCGCGACCAGCTGCAAGATGTGCCGCGGAGCCAGAGCAGCTTCCTGCACCTTCAGAGTGAACTGGGCTCTTCTTAGAGGATCGGTCGTGTTTCGGCCATGACCTATGCCTTGAAAACGATGTGATATCATAGGTCACAGCCGCTGCGTCTCACCACCCAGCCAGGCAGCCCACCCGCCTGCATACACATCTTCCAGTTCCCGCCTGCATACACAGCTTTCCTTCCCACCCACATCCTCACCTGCCCGACCGTTCGCTGCTCAGTATTCGCAGAACTCCACTATGAACAACCCCCGCCACTGAGGGACAGGGAGGAGGACAGCTGATGATAACATTTATATTATTTCTCATGTGGGGAACAATACAATTTCAATAGGATTTATGTGGGGAGAATAAGAATTTATGGATTTACGGGGGGGGGGGGGAGACAATGTGAATAATTCATATGGGGAGAAATAGGATTTATGTGGGGAGCAATGTGATTGTTTTTTCTTTGTAGGCCAATGTATGTGTGGCTTTTTATTTATTTATTTTTTTACTGTGAGGGCCAATGTGTATGTTTTGTTTTTTCTCTGTGAGGAACTGATGGTGTGCCTTGGCAATTTTAAAATATTGTTTGGTGTGCCACTAGTAAAAAAAGGTTGAAAATCACTGCTGTAGACACTATCTCATTCTCGGAAATGACAGCATCTCTGCTATAACATAAAGTTCTATCTGGGAGTTTTAGATAGACATTACCCTGTTCCTTGTATCATAAACCTCACCGTAAACTGGCATTAAACATTAAGAGACTATTTGAACAATAAAGTAACTCATTCTCACACAGGACGTGTGGCGTAAAGGCTTCACTTTACCCTTAAGCTGACAAGAAGCCAAGGCAGATGCACCAACCAAAAAAAATAAAATTAAATAGCTTAATTCCTGTTATTGGTTTTCCTGCTTTTGTGTTGACAGCTGCAACAGCTTCAAAATTACTTTTAAAGAGAGTTTTGCAGAATTACAGTAGTTGAGTGATCAGACGCGGCTATTGTTCTAAGACATCTTGAAGAAAATTAAAGAAATTTTTTTTATCTTTAAAGTATATTGTGATTAACCCATTCACATTTACTTTTCCCATAAAGAAATGACTCTTTCAAAATCCAGAGTTCTTTTGATGTTATTGCGTTTTCACATAAACACGCTGCATGACGGAATAAGGGGATCAGGGGCCAGTGCGCAAGGACCGCGTATAACCATCGGAGGTGCTGGAAACCACCAACGGGCAGAAGCTGCAGATGGTTTATTTTTTTGGAACATGCTCAGTCGGAGCCAGCGCATGCGAAAAACACAAGCTATGATTGCGCCACCGCATAGCAGCATCAGTGGAGTGGACTCATAATTCCCAACGTGGGGTGACCACATGCTCCTTATACCGTGGCCTGAAGTTTCTCACGGCGGCCATGTACCCTATATATCTCCACCTCTGATACCTGTCACGATTCTCACTGTTCGGCTCCTTGTGCTCAACTATCCTTGAAAATAATTTCATGCTTCTACCTTAAAATTAGATTTGATTCCCCCCCCAAGTCATAGAGTAATTTCCGCTTGCTGTTTTTTGGCTTTCGGCAGGGGTAGTGAACTGGGCTATATTTATTGTACATGCAGAATGAGTTATTTTCTAAGATCTTATTTTAAAGGTGTCAGGTGACAGTTTTCCATTATCTTCTGCTCGTTTTAGATCAAACCTTTGCTGCCTATTTCACTATGTTAAAAATGATTAAACGTTGTCTCCTGAGTGGAAACATTTGTCTCGCTCTGTGCCATACATTATACAGATGACCCAATCCCAATTATGTCCTTTAAAAAGAGGGAGCGCTTTACTAGCACGATATAAAGCCTCCCTCTGCTAGCCTCAGGCTCCCACTCTGTCTGAATAGAGAACCCCCCTATGAAATCTCCATGAAGCCAGCTACCGTGTTTCCCCGATAATAAGACCTATCCCGAAAATAAGCCCTCCCCTTACTGTGTAAGATTCCTCTAAAATAAGCCCTCCCCCGAAAATAAGCCCTATTGAGATTGCTACTGTAGTGAAGGTGATCCCCTGCGCTACACGCGTCATTACGGTACCCTCTGTATGCACCGTCCCCCGTCCCCCCCCCCGGGTGAAACGCACGCCGCGCTCCGAGCTGCATCCAATCAGAGCTGCAGCAGTGAGCGCGTCATCCTGTTCTTCCCCAGTGATTTGCTTGCTGGCGCCATTGAGAGCAGTGCCGCGGAGGAGAGCTGAGGCAGGACAACATAAAAACCCGGTATGTAAGCGGGAGTGAGGGGGCATGATGGAGGATAAAAGGGGCATGATGGAGAATAAAAGGGGCATGATGGAGGATAAAAGGGGCATGATGGAGGATAAAATAAGCACTCAGGGGGCATGATGGAGGATAAAAGAAGAACTCAGGGGGCATGATGGAGGATAAAATAAGCCCTCCCCTGAAAATAAGCCCTCAGGTGTTTTTCTGTCCAAAAAAAATAATAAGACAGTGTCTTATTATCGGGGAAACACGGTAAGTACGTAATCTCGTGTGAACGTAACATTACTGGAGGGGTAAAAGGGGTCTGCACATGCCGAGAGCATCAGAACACTACTACAAGGCTAGAACGCACTCTTCCTACCGATGTGTCTTTATTTGATTAACACAACTTTTCTTCTAGAGAATTCCAGTAGCGTGATACACTACATGTTAAACAGATCGCTGTATGTACATAGATTTTGCCAATACTAATATTGTGAGTCATTGCTTTAATTGGTTCTCTGTCATATTAAACGCTCCAAAGCTGCATACAGTAAAAAAAAAGGGTTTACGGTGCAAAGAGCAAAGGTTCCCTTGTGTTGTGATTAACAGTGTTCTACATTAGACGTTTAGCAACTGGAAATATCCACTATCTATCTAGGTATCTTGAAATATTTACTTGCTCACTCCTCTCTCTCTCTCCATCATCTACCGAGGCTGTACCAGAGTGGGGTATATGTGAGGGTGTATTAATGTGTATAGTACAGGTAGGAGTAGGGGAGGTGTGGGGGGGTATTAGTGTGGGTAGTATAGGTGGAAGTAGGGTAGGTGTGATGGTGTGTTAGTGTGAGTAGGGTAGATGTGAGGGTGTATTAGTGTGAGTAGTATAGGTGGGAGTAGGATAGATGTGAGGGTGTATTAGTGTGGGTAGTATAGGTGGGAGTAGGGTAGGTATGAGGGTGTATTAGTGTGGGTACTCTAGGCGGGAGTAGGGTAGGTGTGAGGATGCATTAGTGTGGGTTGTATAGATGGGAGTAGTGTAGGCGTGAGGGTGTATTAGTGTGAGTAGTATAAGTGTGAGTAGTGTAGGTGTGAGGGTGTATTAGTGTGAGTAGTATAGGTGGGAGTAGGGTAGGTATGAGGGTGTATTAGTGTGAGTAGTATAGGTGGGAGTAGGGTAGGTGTGAGGGTGTATTAGTGTGAGTAGTATAGGTGGGAGTAGGGTAGGTGTGAGGGTGTATTAGTGTGACTAGTATAGGTGTGAGGGTGTATTAGTGTGAGTAGTATAGGTGGTAGTAGGGTAGGTGTGAGGGTGTATTAGTGTGAGTAGTATAGGTGGGAGTAATGTAGGTGTGAGGGTGTATTAGTGTGGGTAGTATAGGTGGGAGTAGGGTAGGTGTGAGGGTGTATTAGTGTGGGTAGTATAGGTGGGAGTAGGGTAGGTGTGAGGGTGTATTAGTGTGAGTAGTATAGGTGGTAGTAGGGTAGGTGTGAGGGTGTATTAGTGTGAGTAGTCAAGGTGGGAGTAATGTAGGTGTGAGGGTGTATTAGTGTGAGTAGTATAGGTGGGAGTAATGTAGGTGTGAGGGTGTATTAGTGTGGGTAGTGTAGGTGGGAGTAGGGTAGGTGTGAGGGTGTATTAGTGTGAGTAGTATAGGTGGGAGTAATGTAGGTGTGAGGGTGTATTAGTGTGTGTAGTATAGGTGGTAGTAATGTAGGTGTGAGGGTGTATTAGTGTGTGTAGTATAGGTGGGAGTAGGGTAGGTGTGAGGGTGTATTAGTGTGAGTAGTATAGGTGGGAGTAGGGTAGGTGTGTGGGTGCATTAGTGTGGGTACTATAGGTGGGAGTAGGGTAGGTGTGGGGGTGTATTAGTGTAACTAGTATAGGTGGGAGTAGGGTAGGTATGAGGGTGTATTAGTGTGGGTAGTATAGGTGGGAGTAGGGTAGGTGTGAGGGTATATTAGTGTGGGTAGTATAGGTGGGAGTAGGGTAGGTGTGAGGGTGTATTAGTGTGAGTAGTATAGGTGGGAGTAATGTAGGTGTGAGGGTGTATTAGTGTGGGTAGTGTAGGTGGGAGTAGGGTAGGTGTGAGGGTGTATTAGTGTGAGTAGTATAGGTGGGAGTAATGTAGGTGTGAGGGTGTATTAGTGTGTGTAGTATAGGTGGGAGTAGGGTAGGTGTGAGGGTGTATTAGTGTGAGTAGTATAGGTGGGAGTAATGTAGGTGTGAGGGTGTATTAGTGTGTGTAGTATAGGTGGGAGTAGGGCAGGTGTGAGGGTGTATTAGTGTGAGTAGTATAGGTGGGAGTAGGGTAGGTGTGAGGGTGCATTAGTGTGGGTACTATAGGTGGGAGTAGGGTAGGTGTGAGGGTGTATTAGTGTGACTAGTATAGGTGGGAGTAGGGTAGGTGTGAGGGTGTATTAGTGTGAGTAGTATAGGTGGTAGTAGGGTAGGTGTGAGGGTGTATTAGTGTGAGTAGTCAAGGTGGGAGTAATGTAGGTGTGAGGGTGTATTAGTGTGAGTAGTATAGGTGGGCGTAATGTAGGTGTGAGGGTGTATTAGTGTGTGTAGTATAGGTGGGAGTAGGGTAGGTGTGAGGGTGTATTAGTGTGAGTAGTATAGGTGGGAGTAATGTAGGTGTGAGGGTGTATTAGTGTGTGTAGTATAGGTGGGAGTAGGGCAGGTGTGAGGGTGTATTAGTGTGAGTAGTATAGGTGGGAGTAGGGTAGGTGTGAGGGTGCATTAGTGTGGGTACTATAGGTGGGAGTAGGGTAGGTGTGAGGGTGTATTAGTGTAACTAGTATAGGTGGGAGTAGGGTAGGTATGAGGGTGTATTAGTGTGGGTAGCATAGGTGGGAGTAGGGTAGGTGTGAGGGTGTATTAGTGTGGGTAGTATAGGTGGGAGTAGATAGGTGTGAATAGTAGTGTGAGTAGGATAGGTGTGAGGGTGTATTAGTGTGACTAGTAGTGTGAGTAGGGTAGGTGTGAGGGTGTCTTAGTGTAGGTAGTAAAGGTGGGAGTAAGGTAGTTGTAAGGGTGTTTTCGGGTTAGTAGCATAGGTGGAGTAGGGTGTGGGTAGTATATTTGATAGTATGGTGGTTGTGAGGGACTAAGCCCAGGGAGGAGACACATGACATACAGTATGTTGGTGGTGTGGATAAAGTGAGAAAAAGAATACAAGGAAATTGGATGATACTTGTCAGAGCTTACAATCTAAAGGAGAGATTGTGATACTGGGTTGGAGCCTATGAGTTGGGTGGATGGAGGTGCATTAGGAAGAGTGCTAATAGGCTTTTAGGAAAATGTGAGTTTTTATGGTGAAGCTGTGGATTGGTGGGTATCCTGAGTGGGCATGGGAGTGAGTTCCAGAGGAGGGGAGACGTCTCGGAAGTCAGTGTGAGTAAAGGTAATCAGTGGAGAAAGGAAGCGACTATCAATGGGAGGGAGTGGGGATGGACATGAAGCTTGAGATGTGGAGAGGAATGAGTCACAGGGGGCAATTGGAGGGACGCCGGGAGCAATAGGAGATTTATAAAGTAATGCAGCAGATGTACAACAGTAAGAGAGGAAGATTATCCTTACTACAGCATTTACTATGGACTGAAGCAGAGATAGATGGGTGAAAGGGCGGCCAAATAGAAGTAAGGTGACGAGGTCAAGGTAGAAGATGATGAGAAAGTGGATAACAGATTTGGTAGAACCTTGTGTGATACAATGTTAATCTCTGGCAATATTCTAAATATGGAAGCATCAGGACTGGGAGAGATACTAAATGTGAGGGATAATGCTGGGGAAGGACTTAAGGACTGAGGAAACTGATGATGAGTGAGCTCTGAGGAGAGGTGGCGACTGTGGAAGAAAGGAAGATGATAAGTTGTGTTGAGCATTAGACATTGTTGGGACATCCAGGTGGAGACAACAAAGAGGCAGTTGGTTACATAAGATAATATAGAGGCCTCAATATGGCCAGACTTCTGCTGTATGCAGAAGACGTTGCAAATGCTCAGTGTAAGGGGGAGGAGTCAATGAGCGGGTGCACGGGGTGCAATGAATATTGGGCCAGATTCAATGCCAATGCTGCAGCAATCTTTTTTAGTGACACAACTACAAGGCAGTGAAAATGTAGGGTCCACCCACAAGTGAACAGAGACGCCCAGCAAAGCCGCCACAACTTGCTAAGCAACTGCATGCAGATGTGAGGAACACTGACTCCCTGAGTGATTTCATGTCCGCACAGAATGGTCAAGGGAGCTGCAATGCTGCCGCCATGTCTTCTGCGTCAGAGATTACAGTCGCATGCAGAGACATGCCCCCTAAACTTTCTGCATTTCTACAGTTTTTACAGTCACTCCCCATTACCTGTCCCAAACGGAATGCAGTTATAGGACTATACTGATGGCGGGATCCCGAACAGTTAACAGAACGCTGGTCGGCACGCCGACCAGCAACGACTACTCCCACTCGTGGATGTCCACGACACCCATAGAGTGGGAATATAACCTGTGGCGAGTGCAGCGAACCCGCAAGGGGTTCTGTTGCGCTTGCCCCCCCGCCGGCCACCTACTGTAACAACCGGGATCCCGGGATGGTGACCAAACCCAACCCATCCCAAATGGCCTCTTCTTGTTATCCACTCTGCGACTGATTCCTCAGTGCGAGCGGCATTGGAAAGATACCTTGGTGTTTGCGCACAGTGGCTGCAACGCATGCACAGTTTACTGATAATTGCTCAGTTGCAACACCATCGAAATTGCGACTGCTTCTGAATCAGGCCCACAGAGGACTTGGGCAGGAGACTGTATATTTCATTCAGGGGAACACTAATGTGTACACTGACGTCAGTCTGAGCAGGAACTAACTCTTAGCAACCAACTTCTGAGCTAAAGTGTACTTTGTATGTTAACTTCACCACAACAGCCCAAAACCGTGACCCCTTATTATCTGTTGAGCGCCAAGTGCAATAAAAAGTTTAGGTATCTACAACTCCTGATCATTTAGAGTCAATGTGGTATATTTACTAAAGTGTGGGCTTATAGAAGTGGAGATGTTTCTGGATGTCTGCTGGATGTTTGAAGTGGAGATGTTGCTGATGATCCTGGATGTCTGAGCGCTCTCTGAAGCTCCACATGGACAAATCTGAACTCATTATCTTTCCCCAAGACAGAACCACACCCTACTAATATCTCTATTACTGTTGACAACACCATCATCTCCCCCGTTTCCCAACTCCGCTGCTTGGGCGTCACTCTTGACTCCTCCCTCTCCTTTGCACCCTACATCCAAGCTCTGGCACAATCCTGTCGGTTCCAGCTACGCAACATTGCTCGCATCAGGCCATTTCTCTCCCAGAGTGCAACTAAACTTATCATCCACTCACTGGTCATCTCATGACTCAACTACTGCAATGTTCTCCTCACTGGCCTCGCTTGCTCCCATCTCGCTCCCCTCCAATCTGTCCTCAACTCCGCAGCTAGGCTTATCTTCCTTCCCGCAGCTCCATATCTGCCAGTCCCCTTCCCCAATACCTGCACTGGCTCCATTCCCCTACAGAATCCTCTTCACACTCCTCACCCTCACATACAAGGCCACCTCTAATTCCACTGCTCCCTACATCTCCAACCTCCTCTCCCTTCATACTCCCTCCCACCCACTACGGTCGACCAATGACCGTCGCCTCTCCTCTGCCTTGGTCACTGCTTCCCATGCTCGAGTTCAAAATTTTGCCCATGATGCACCCCTTCAGTGGAACGCACCCCCCCCCGCCTCCCCACCGCTTCATTAGACTCGCCCGACCTTGCAAAGCTTCAAACGGGCACTGAAAACCCACCTATTCATCAAAGCGTACCCCTCCAATGCATAACCTAGTCCTAAGGCTGCTCCTCCATCCCCCTGCCTCATGCCTTGCACATCTCAGCTTTGCTTACATACTGCCATCAGGCTTCCTCTTGCTTGCTTGCACCTCATGTCATCTGTCTGTCGCCCCTTCCCACTAGATTGTTAGCTCTTCAGAGCAGGGCCCTCTTTCCTCTTGTTGTCTAAGCCCTCTTCTCCTCACATGTCACTCGCAGCGCCCTCCTACTCAGCGACC